>NW_017098598.1:74397-78125 GCF_001412225.1 Nicrophorus vespilloides | reverse complement strand
ATCGATATATTACTGTGCTCTTATCCATATTGCTGTAATGCGCGTTCCTTTTATGAAAGGGGAGGCGCCAAATGATTACATACTTTTGAGGGAGGCGTAGTAACTTCAAGTTTGGAAACCACTGCCTTAAAGTATTCAAACAAAATAGTTTTTTTTTCTATATTATATAAATAAGCCAATTTTATTCATGATGTTTACATTTTTGAGCTTAGACATTTCTAGGCTACCCAATTTGGTCTACTCGATACTTCGTTTAATTATATTTTGATATTTAAACTCGTATTTTTTAATTTCAAATATAAAATACTTATATAGATTTCATTATCAATTAGTGTAGGTTGGGTTACATAAACTATTGACCTTCATATTATACACTGTGTTCCTCATTACTGTTTCTAACCTTCAATCAGCATTTAATAATAAATACGGAAATATGGGTGATGTGAAGAAAGTTTTATTTGTTTGCTTAGGTAAATACGAAAGCATTTTTATCAATATCAATAGATTTCTTCAATTTTTGCATATATTTCTATACCCACAGTAATATTTTTTGTTCAAATTGGGAATTTATTTTGGATAAATCAAGTGAAAATGTTTTATTACACTTTGCTTAAATGTTATATTAATTTTAATGATTAGTAATGCTAGATTATTGTTTTAAATATCCATTTCAGGGAATATTTGTAGGTCGCCAATTGCCGAAGCTGTGTTTCTACATTTGATAAAACAGCGAGGTGTTAGCGAACAATGGGAGGTAGATAGTGCAGCTCTTGGAGGATGGCACGTTGGTTCTTTGCCTGATCGAAGGGCTCGTCAGACATTGGCAAAGCATTCCGTTGACTACGATAATACCGCTAGACAGGTAAACATTATAACAGTAAAATATTGAATGTTTGTATTATTCTTATTTAGATTCATCCAAACGACTTTGTTGAATACGATTACATTTTCGGCATGGACCTGAACAACATCTCTGCTTTGAATAGTGAAGCGAAGGATGTTAAAAACAGTAAAGCTAAAATTTTATTGTTGGGTGATTCTGATCCACAAGGTGAACGCATCATACGGGACCCATACTACGTAAGAAATGAGTGTATTTATTGAACGTCTTAAATAATTTGTTTGATTACAGGATGACGATTCGAAGGGATTTGAGCAATGTTATCAACAATGCATGCGATGCTGTAACGCTTTTCTAGATCAAAATCAGTAAACGGATTCAATCAGGGAACGGTTGGTTTTATTGATCCCTTCCTGAATCTCTTCGCCAATTCCTTTTGCATTGCATGTTGATCCTGTTGACTCGCCTTCGTTATTTCCTCCATGACTTCGTGGTTGTAAGTCGAGTGAAGCATAAGAGCCAAGACTCCAGCTCTGGATGCCATAGCCTGGCGGATTTGCCTTTCCTTTTCTAATAACTCGTCCATCTTCAGCCATTGCCTAACTCTCTCCAAATCAATCTGAAACAGACCGCTTGTTAATAAACTATTCATTAAGAGAAAATCACGTATTAAAAACCTCTGCACGTCGTAATTTCTCCCAGACATGATGCTTCACGCAATTCTTTTTTGGTGCTCTGCAGAACTCCCCTGTTTGATCGAACACGTTTGTGACCAACGGACATCCACATACCTCGTGATCTCCAATTTTTGGGTCTTTGCAATGCTCAGGGCAGAGTACCCGTAGACGTTTGCAGTACGTCCTGTTGATGGGATTGAAGAAGTCGCAAAACATTACATTCCCTACAATAATAGCCCAAGTTTAAAATAATAACGATTAGTTTGACATGATTAAATTACCTTCAATACGAGTTTTGAAAATTGACCCAAAGCTAGCCTGTGATTCATACTTGTTGAAACATTTCTCCATATGCTTAACGGCAGTTTTTGAGTGGATCTCATGCCCACAAGTTATGCAATACGTGGACATCTCGCCTTCTTCATCGTAGTCGAATTCAGCGTCCGGATCGACTGAGGCGTTTTTAGCTCTCTCGACGATCGCGTCCAATTCACTGTGGCGTTTATCTAATTCGAGCAATATTTGCTTTACCTCGATCTGTTGTTTTCTAATAGAATCCAAAACTAAAAATATAAATAAATTTACGTATTTTAAACAAATACAGTATTTTTACCTTTTATATTCTTGTCTTCAGCCATACAAGGACTCAATGCCCATTCTTGTATACGTTGCGGTAAAACCTGATAGATCCTATTAGTCGCAAGGCGATTACCGCAAGCATCAGAGCAATATTTAGACCCAAACCTAGCACTATTTGTGCAACTAGGGCCATGGCACTGCCTAGCATAGTCCGTCTGTAAATGAGCAGTGGAGCATTCTCGCTCAGAACTTGAATCTCTTCTCTTTCTTCTACCCCTGGAGTGCACCCCACCGTAATTCACGCAAATCCGTTGCTTACATCTCTCCTTGTGCTTAGAACCGTGCTTGCTATTTTTCTTATTGCTGCAAACGTCGCAGCGACCACAATCTTCCGTTCTAAAACACCCCATGCAGTCCCCGCATTTCTTCGGTTTCTTATCCTTGATGTTCTCATTTCTTTCCTTTCGTTTCTTCTGCTTGAAATCGGCTTCAGTCGGTGGGTTCTGCCGAACCGGCAGATCATCTCGTTTCGTCTTCCAACGTGTTTTCAATGTTGAATCTTCTTCAGTGCAGCGAATGCAGAAGTACTGTCGAATCAATTTTGCTTCCTTCTCGGATATGTTGATGCAATCTCCATGGTACCATTCTTCGCAAGCATCGCAAGCGATCATGAATCGGGAGGAGTCGGAGGAACGACAAATGCAGTATGCTTGTCCATCCTGTTTTAAAAGTGTGTCGATTTTCGACTGACGTTCTGGCAGCAAAAATTGCTTTGCAATTTCTTCACGCTGTAATCAAGTTTTATTTTTAGTACAATATTTGGGAATGTTTGAATATTATTATGTGAAATCAAACTTCTTTTAATGTCTTATCAAAACTGTATTATATATCTGCATATATAAAACATTCGAATAGTAATAAAAACAATATATTTCATGTATATTCCTATATAGATTTCCTATTGCCCATATTATATGAATTATAATAAAGTAATGTTAGAAACAAATAGGGCACAAAGTTCTAGGTTTACAACTAATAAAAATGCATTTATGTTACAGGTTAATATCTAAAAAAGCAATAGTAATTTTATTTGAAAAGAAGTAATTACAAAGTTAGGTTAGGTATATGCAGAGTACTTACAGAAATATCTCGTTTCTTTGACATACTTTGATCTATTGATTCTAATGTTACAAGTGTTACGTTTATAACACAAGAAGACTTTATTAATAAGTATTGCTAATTTTTGCAGCTTTTGTTACACTGATATCAACTAATGTCAACACAAAATATAAACTAGATGACTTATGCATAAACGGTTGCATAATAATACACAGTTGACTAATGCAAATAAAGTTGTCTACGTTTAAAAAAAAAGTTTAAATTAATGTATACTTTTGAAAAAAAAAAAACTAATGTAGTATCATTCGAAATCACGACGTTTGAAATGCCGACTGTATCGAAATCCCGACAACCATAATCCCGACTATATTAAAATCCCGACAATCATAATGCCGACTGCATCAAAATTTCGACTATATCAAAAATGTCTACAATAACATTTTTAAATTATTTCTGACTTTTAAATTGTTATTAATAATAAATAATAACAATTAATAATCTAATTGTATTTG
>NW_017098598.1:72316-74374 GCF_001412225.1 Nicrophorus vespilloides | reverse complement strand
TTGAAAATGTTATTGTAAAAATTTTCGATATAGTCGGGATTTTGATATAGTCAGGATTATGGTTGTCGAGATTCTGATACAGTCGAGATTTTGACGGTCTTTCGGTTGTCCGACTTGCGATATAGACCCAGTATTTAGTAGTATGCAAATATTGAATAATAACAATTATTCTAACTATTTTATTTTTGTTTAACTTTTGTATAGTTTGTGTATTTATTACAATAAATATTATCATTACCTAATTAATCCAGGATTACATTTAATTGTATATACTGCGTATAATATGTTGTAAACATTCATTTCGCTCATTTCATTGGCACATACTAAAATACATAAATAAAAATAGGACTTGTAGAGAATGTTCAATCTACAAAATATATTCTTCAGTTAAATAAACTTATTAAATTTGATATTTTTTTTCATCAAAAAGGACATTCAAATTTTTAAACAACAACTTTAATTCTAATACAAATTATTCGATTTAGTATTTTGCTAAATTATCGCACAATCTAACACATATATAAACTTTTTGATTCACGTATGAGAGTACAGAAATCTGTCCAACGACAATAATTATTTTATTTATCAATCCAATTGGTTTCGTTTAAAAATTCTCCTGAATCTTTATGTGATTATATTGTTGTCACACTAATAAAGAGACAACAATTGTAATTAATAAGATATAGAGTGGAACCTTGCTTAACGAGCAAAATAAATTGTAAGAAAAATGACTCAAAAATGGAACGTATTATCGCATTTTACATTAGTTTATACGGGAAAAATTCAACTTCCTTTCACTACTTTTGACAATATTTCTCAGGATTTTCTATTGTCCATTGTATTAATATTCTGTTATCAAGATTCCGATTGTTGAAGTTTATGATATGGAAATAAACATTATTATACTTTTATTTCCTAATTTATATCTTAATATGACTTTTGTACTTTTCACATTTTGTTTCATCTTAATGTATTTTTAATTGATAAAATGATTAGCTTTTATTACTAAATTGATCATTGAAATTCCGCTGGTTTTGTTATAAATCTATAAATTGTTAATGAAAAGGCTTATTCTGAACTATTATTTTAGTTAGGGCGGAAAGACTAAGGTCGATAGCCCTTTGGTTACAATTGGTGACTAATAAAGATTTTTTATTATTATATTTTAGTTAATACTAAATATAAATAACGTAAAGTTGTGATATTATTTTTAAATATATAATTAAAAAAACTAATTATATTTCTCAAATTTAATCTATGAATAAGTAAATATCTTCTGCAAATCTTTAACTAAACGTTTTATGCATTTAGTTTGAAACGCTTAAAATACATTAAGTACTCAGTTTCAAGACGGTTAATTTATTGACCACGTGAAAGCTATATATCGAGACCACCTATATTGTGACAAATCCCGGACAACTTTATCGATATATGTTACATCGTTCCCTTTTTTTCTATAGACAGACCGAAGGCTTTCTCTTCCTCTTGCACACTCAGGACTCTGCGTGATTTACGAGCCATGTGTTGACTCCGTTCATCCTCAGTCAACCCAGGAGCGACTTTTAAGGGATTACCAGGATATCCACACGCATATCAATCAGAAATTTCATGGCTTTTTATTTTGTAACACAAACACAACAAATTCAAGTAATATTTATTATTGTAAGTGAAAATAAAAGCAAATGTATTTATTATTATAATTAATTTTGATGATGACAAAAGACACACCCAAGATGTAAGTACATATTTATATGTAAAAATTAAATCATTGTCATTTATGTAAAATAAATTGGTTCATATGTTTATTTTACATTCAACAGTGTTAATCAGTGTTTACTTCAAACCTCCACTTATGAATCGTAAAACCGAACAGACTGTGTATATCATTAATTTGAATCCATAATCTGATATGTCTCAAGTGGATACTTTTTCCCCGTTTTCTGGACAAGAGGAGGAAAGGGTCGAAAAAGATGAAGAGTAAAAAAAAAGATGATGGATCGATTGTTTAGTTTCCACATCGAGAGTCTTTGAATGTTGTGCACTGTTCTCGATTATTCT
>NW_017098598.1:38790-72306 GCF_001412225.1 Nicrophorus vespilloides | reverse complement strand
CAAACAGGGAATAAACAAATAATAAATTTCGAGAGTATCAAGGATGCAAGGATTATACATTAAATTGTATAGCTTTTTTGTATTAGTCACTGTTGTAACATGAATGTAATAAGTTTATATATAACTTTAAGTATTATAAATTAATATGGAAAATTTACTTGTCAAAAATTATAACCTGTTATACCTGTCAAACGTCATAACTATTCATATAATTTATCGGTTCTCATCAAAATCTCGACAACCATAATGCCAAAAGTGTTAAAATCCCGACACTGACATGTATTTCTGAAATAATTATAAAAACAAATACTCCAAGAAATCAAATGTATTTATACCATCTCGAGATTTCGATATAGACCCGAAAAATTTACCTGTCAAACGTCATAACTATATTTATATAATTCATCGGTTTTGATCAAAATCCCGACAACCATAATCCCAATTGTGTTAAAATCCCGACACTGAAATATATTTCTGAAATAATTATAAAAGAAATTACACTAAGAAATCAGATGTCGAAATTTATAGCTGTAAAAAGCTATAACTTATTATACCTGTCAATCGTCATAATTATATTCATATAATTCATCGGTTTTGATCAAAATCCCGACAACCATAATCCCGACACTGAAGTAATTATTATCCCGATTTCTGAAATAATTATAAAAGAAATTACACTAAGAAATCAAATGTCCAGATTTATACCAAGTCTGGATTTCAATATAGACCCGATAAATTTACCTGTCAAAAGCTATAACCTATTATACCTGTCAATCGTCATAATTATATTCATATAATTTATCGGTTCTGATCAAAATCCCGACAACCATAATCCCGACAGTGTTAAAATCCCGACACTGAAATAAATTTCTGAAAAAATGATAAAAAAAATTGCACCAAGAAATCAAATGCAGGGATTTATAACATGTCGGGATTTCGATATAGATCCGAAAAATGTACCTGTCCAAAGCCATAACCTATTATACCTGTCAAACGTCATAACTATAATCATATAATTTATCGGTTCTGATCAAAATCCCAACAACCATAATCCCGACAGTGTTAAAATCCCGACACTGAAATATATTTCTGAAATAACGATAAAACAAAATTACACCAAGAAATCAAATGTGGGGATTTATACCATGTCGCAATTTCGATATAGACCAGAAAAAGTTACCTGTCAAACGTCATAACTATATTCATATAATTTATCAAAAATCCCGACAGTGTTAAAATCCCAACACTGAAATTTATTTTTGAAATAATTATAATAAAAATTCCATCGAGATATCAAATGTTGGGATTTCGATATAGACTCCTTCTTCAGAATGATAATTCAATGTTATACTGTAATAAACTTCTTTGTTGTATTTTGCGGGTATTTTGTTGGTCTTAATATCATTAATTATAAAGCTTAGATACTACAGTTTCAGTAAAAAGAAAGATATAATATTGATATATTTGTATAAAATTAATATAGAATATAAATCTTCTGTATTTGGGAAGATGGAATGCGAATGGATATTTATATTTTGACAAATTGCAATGTGATTTATGTGATTTTTTTTTTGTGTAGTGACTATTTTTTTTGTGCTTCGGCGTTTGTGATTTGGGGGGCCTTCCTGAAGTGGCACATCCCATCTGGCCACGGCTATCATCGGGTGTGGCCCAGGTTCAACCCCCCTTGGGACGTTATTAATGCCTTTTTACATTAAAACCCCTCGTATGCAAAACCATATGGTGAGACACGGATTGGTTTGATTGTCGAAATCAGTCTAGCATGGTGTGAAGAGAAATAATAAGTAAAAAAATAAAAATTGTATATATTTATACGTGAACGTGAATCTGAAATTTATTCGCGTGTTTTCGAAAACGAGCAATAAAATATTTTAATTGACACGAGTATTATTAAATTCCTATTTTGACACGGCAATGAAAAAAAATATATATATATATAAAAAACATAAGCAGAAATATTTGAGTAAAAGTGTAAATTTAAAATGAAACTATTTGTGGCTACACTCTATATATTTAATGCGAGTGGATTCAAAGAATGCAAGTTGTGATAACATAGCCAAAAAACATGACCCAACGGTGGGCCATGAATTATGTATAATTGTTTACTCGCTTTGCACGCCACTGATTTTGACTAAGTATAACCTCAAATATCTTACGTCAATTATATAAAGTTTGTAATTGATATGTAAGATATTTGACGTTTCACTCTGTCCATAGGCGTGAACGAAATATTTTTAAAACTAATTTAAAAACGTAAAAATCAAATGGGCAGAACTAGGCCTATAATACAAAATATATAACGTAAAACATGGGATGTGACAGTTTAATTTAAATATTAACGTCAGTGTCAAAATTTCATAATAAAACTGTTAAGAAAATAGACAGAGTTGGTATTAATATGTTGGCTCAGTTAACAGAAACAAAATAATAGTAAACTATAGATTATTTGATAACTAAAAATCGTTAATAAATATTATATTAAAAACAATGATTAAACCTCAAAGAATGAAATTAAGTTGGGAAAATGTAAATAATTAGTTAATACAATACAAATTACAAAAAAAAATATCTACTATAACACTGTTTTTACAATAAGTTACGTAAAATTTATTGCTATATTTTCCTGTAGAATATATTAAGTTAATAATTAAACCTTTGGTGTATAAGGCAGTCATCAAACCTATTTGTACCTACGGTATTCAACTTTGGTGATCCGCGTGCAACTCTTGCATAGACTTCAGTTAAAAACGTTGAGGCAATTAACCAATTTTCCCTGGTTCACCACCAATGACTATATCCATCAGTCCACTGGTAAGAAGAGATTGCTGGATGATCAACTTGATGCAGAGCTGAGCAACACAGATGTCAATCAACGTAGACGATTCCTACAGCACGATCGTTTCTGATGTAATGTGATGTACTTTGTCTTTTACTTGTTTATATTTTATCAGTGTAGTTTGGTCATTGGATCAATCTGCTAATTTCATTTATATTTAGCCAGAATTAGAGCTTATTATTATTTTTCTTTGTATTGTAAAAAAAAAAACTAGAAAATAATAATCGGCTTTTTACTGTACTTAATCAAATCTATAGTTTTGACCAAATATATTTTAATATCTTTTTTGGAATTGAATGTAAATTAGTATTAAATCAATATAGATGCAATTTAGTTAGTAATTATTAATTTAGCTTTGATTTTCTTCTATTTAGATATAATTTTATACTAAAGCCTAGAAAATAAATAATAAACTTATCGGAAGTAAATACAAACGTTATATGTATTTCATAAGCAACTGTTCTATAATTATAAGGTGACCAACTATTTTTTGTGCAAATGGAGCACGCATAGAATTCCAAGGTGATTGAAATTGCGACAAAACAAAAAAAAATCTGTTGTCACCACTCATTATCCCATATTAGAATTTTAACATAAAATTTATAATGTAGATGAATATTATTTTTAATATAATATAAAAATTAATACTGATTCTACTATCACATTATTAATTATAATTCATATTATTTTTTGACAAGAGTTTACATATTTACATTTCAGTTGAATAAATCCAAAATAAAAATATATAAATAAATAAATTAAAAGCAATAGGAATAAACACCAAAATGATATAAATTCATAAATAAACCTTGAAAATAAGAAATATTTTATAATAATACAGTGGAACCTGGCATAACGAGTAAAATAATTTGTAAGAAAATGGAACGCATTATCGTATATTACAGAGGTGGCCAGACTTTTTGCAGCAAGAGCTAGTTGAGCCACAACAAGACTCTTGAAGAGCCGCATGCGGCTCACGAGCCACAGTTTGGCCACTCCTGGTATATTACATTAGTTTATATGGGGAAAACAAATAATCTGGGCAAAAATGAATCGACTTAAATAATGATTATTAATTCATAAAGTTATTTTTATCCGTTCTATGATTTTTGTTGATAATTCTTTCAATTCAATTAGTTATACAATTTTACTTCGCTCAAGTTGAACAAGTATTGCTCATTAATCAACCACAATTTAAGATTTTTCTATAGAATATGAACTTGAAGTGAGTTTAATTTTAATGGAGTACAAAAGACTGAAAAGGAGTACTCTGAGAATGCAATTTTTAAAAGGAGTATGGTTCATGAAAAAGCAGAACAAAACTCCTCAAAATAATAAGAAAGTCACTTTAAGAAACTTACTCATAAAGACTCGTTAAGCGAAATCCCATATAAATTAATGTAAAATACACAATATACAGTGTGAAAGAACGAGTTATTTCGCAGTAATTATGTTTTCAACTAATTTTTTGTTATTTATGAAACAAGGAATATAAAATACGTTTCTTCACAAACTCGACTGATGTTGTATAATTTCACAAAAAATAATTTCCCTTCGAGGAACTTAACTCTTTGAGAGGCGGTGGTGGTACACGCATTGTACTACATTTTCAATTGTATCTTAAGTCTTATTACCATCTTCTAATAAAAAAAAAACAGTTTTTTATGCCTGACTTGCGTCTCTTCAAAGAGTTAACCGGTTAAATTATGTAATATTGTATTTAATACAACTTGTATCTGATTTTGATATCTAAATAACATTTAAATACAATTTTTTGAACGAAAAGACAATACTTCAGATTGATGTCAATAAATTGATTTGTGGAATTATTGTAACAATCGTTATACTTACTATTAGAAAAACAAATTGAATTTTTTTTAAATCATTTGTGAATACTTACAAGAATTCCAAAAATACCTTTAATTAGTACACACTAGCTGGTATAATTTTTTGTTTTTCGGAAAGTGCGTAAGATTTTTATGTTATAAGGGGATGCCGTGTGCGGACAAATTGGTCGGTTTATAATTAGATTCGAAAAATTCCACTCGTGTATTTTTTTTTCTCTCGTTCGGCATCTCCTCGTTTCGCTTCTTTCGGAAATAGAGAACAGAAGGAATGCTTTTTGGGATTAATTCGGGTGGAAAAACGGTTAAAAAACGTCAGGGTTTCCAACAAATTTTTCATCGGGTCGCGATATTGGGAAGGCGAACGGGCGCTGGTGTGGAAAAGAGATGGAAAGCTGTCTCTTACAGCTTCTGCTGTTGCTGTTGCCGTTGCTTCTTCTCCGACGTCCTCTAGTCCTCGTCTTCGTCGCCATTATGGCTTAACGACAGATAAACGGCGCCAGCATCCGCAACACACGAAACTGGCTCAAACGCGGATATTTTTCCAGCTTATAAATCACAAAACCGAATTTAGACTACATTTCTCGTATAATAGACACGTGCCTGGGGAGAAAAGCCTGCTTGGCTCGCATCATCTCATCATACCGGACATCCCATGACTCCCTCACACCCATACCTCTCCGTTCACGACAATAAACTTTTATTGCGACAATTTGTTAACGTCTACTTCACAACATCAAAAACACCCTGAAAAAAAAAGCACGAGATTTTTTTTCACCCTGTTTTTACTTACTTTTATATGTATATAACATAAGTTGTGAATGTCACATATATATTTTTTCGAGCGCATTTATGTTTATTTTTAGAAATTTAAAAATTCATTACCCAATTTTCAACATAGTTAAAATTTGTTATTATTAATATTCGACGATTCGATTTATTTATTTATTTTTAAATTCCAACTAACTTCATTATAAACTTGATAATGATTTATTGTAAGAATGTTGTACATATTACGCAGATAAAAATAATTGATTGGACAAATGTGATTTAATTCTAAAGCTATTGTATAATAGGTCTAATTTAGCTTAAAATACTAGTTTGGTAGAAATTATCGGTTATCGAACATTCGCGCGTGAAAGCTGTTAGAAATCATATTCCCTACAAGTTAGATCATATAGTACATTTAGTACATTTTAGATTTTTAGGTAAGTTTTACATTTGATTAATTAAGTTTGCAGATGATATAATGTTCGTGGTTTTGTGCTTTAATGAAGTATGTGTGAGTGTGCAGTTGATGATACGAATCGTTACGTACTATTGGCGAAGCTTATATATATCAGAACTGTGAAAAACAATGAACTTGTGAATATATTCTAAAAAGTGAGATTTTAACCGTCTTGAGAACTAAGTTTGATTCGGATCAAATGAAACTGATACCCATAATGAAGATGGAAGGAAACAATGTGCATTTTAGACTTTGATACTTTTCTCTTACTGTAAAGTCAAAAATGCCATTAACTAAGATATATTCTACTTACGGAGAAGTTACTTTAGAATCATTATTCTCTAAATTTAAATCTAAAGATTTTAGCCCCAAAGTTCTGTTAGTAATAATGATGAAATTAAGGCATTGATCGAGAATAACCCGCACTACACGACACGTGAATGAGTTTTGTATAATTTAACGGACAAAAATCACGACAATATCAGCCCTCATATTTCTTCTACTACTCAACAAAAATTGTTGAAGTCGGACAGAGTTGTATTTGTCCAGCTGTAGTATTTACCACACAATGAATGCACTTTCCGATTTACACAAATTTGGGTCTTTGCAAAATTTCATTAAATGCAAGAACGATTATTTTTTAGTCGACATAAAAAAACCACCTGAAGTATTTTTTGATAAAAAAAAACCTAATAAATCCTCCCAGAATTGTAATGTAATGTTTAAGGTGCGTGAAAGATGAAGAAAGGTTTACAGATCAAAACTGGTGCATACATAATTAAAAATTTATATATCTATATAAAATCGGCACGAACTTTGCGAACAACCCAATAGTAAGTAGTGCACAAGTAAGTAAGTAGTATACAAAACCAATAAAAATGCATAAAATTATTATAAAATATTCAATGTGGAAAGTGACTAATGTTGAGTTTCTTTTTTATCATAAATATCATAATTGTCAATTTTTCTCTGGATTTACTTCAAAAACCGCAATTGTGCTTCACCTCATGTGTATATATTCTTACGAAGAGGGGCGCATTAGTAGACCACAGGAGCCAATTATCTTTGGAGATAAGTGTAAATTCTAAAGATTTAGAACACTTAATTCATTGTTTTGGATATGTAGCATTATTGATTCTGATACTTATTTATTTGATAAAATATGTATTTTACATATAAATTAGTAAAAAATCGTGTTTACCTGATATTTTTCTTTAGATGTACTTAATTTTCTGTGACTGAGATTCACGTTATTATTTATTTTATGTATATAAATTGATTTTATATATATATATATTCTAATTATAAAGTAATTACTACCGGATTTCGCGAATTCAAACTTAGCTCGTGTGACATATTTAGGATAAATTACGTGTGCAAATTACCTCGGCTTAGAGTTACAAATTTCGGTGCAGAATTTTGAACGGTGTCCAAGAAAAAATGTTCCGTTTTGTGTGGCCCCCGTTTTGTCGCATCAATCAAAAGTGTCAACCGTTCGGGGGGAGTCCCTTGTACATACGACGCTAATTAATCATTAGTGCGAGTGAGTGCGTTTCACTTAAAGAAAAGCCTTTTTTTTTTCCCCTGTCCCACCGCATCCAAAAAAAAATCCATCAGAACTCATCTTCGTCTCCGAGACGTGCATGGACATTAGCAACAGCTAAGACAAACAACGGAGCAAAATTTATAATTAATGCTTCTACTGAATAGAGACGTACGTACAACAATATCAACAACGATGATAATTTTAGTGAGTTTGCTCCTTCCTCGGACAACTGGGATGAAAAAGAAGTTTCCCGATTCTGGACTCTCCTCTTTCCCTTCACCGTCGACTCCTTTCTCTACGTCTTCCCACTGAGAGAGTCTGTGTTTGTGTTTGTTGAGTTGTTTATTTATTTTGGCTCTCTGCTCTAAAGAGCACACATAAACACACAAACGGAGTCTCATGCACACGCACACATCCGCACAGCAGAGGATATATACACACGCGAAGATTTGTTGCGAGCTCGGGAACGTCGGAGAGTGTATCACTTACTTGCGAGGAGGCCGTAAATCATCCGCAACCCATCGAAAAATCAAGACGGATTACTTCCTGATCCCTCTCGTAACTATTTAATGTCCCATCATCCACAAACACAAATGACGTCTCTGTTTGTCTCCCTTACCCACAGGACATCTATGATAGATTATGCACGACCAACTCCAAATGTTATTAATTTCTAATAAATCGTCTTCGTGTCAAGGAAGTTTTATGACTGAAATCTCTACAATGTTATCAATCGGAACATCTACAAATTTTTGTAATTTAACGGATTGTAATGAACCTGAAAATTTCTGACTACATTTGTTGAAAAATATATTATTATATAATAGACCGACAGAATTACACCAAATCTAAGTACAGATAGTCTGAAAAACAGCTCGTATTTCATTTTTATGTCAATCAAAATGTCATAATATGTCATTCACTAAAAACGTATTTAACGCAACTGACACTAGAATAAAAACAGTAATTACTGCCAATAATAAGCTCATACATCTTCGTCGCATATGACATGAAAATGCTGCACAAAAGTGTCTAGTTTATATCTCACAAAATTATACAATACATATAAGAGGGAAGGTAGAAAAAATTGTGATTTGATTAATTTAACTGTTTATATAATTTTGGATTTGCGATTTGTCTGATTTAAAATCAATAAAAAAAAATTACTTTCAGATATCTCAATTAGGGCAACTAATAGTCGAATGGTTAAGTTGCCCTATCCACGTGCTAGTGGGTACAGGTTCGAATCCTGGTCAAACCAAGCCCTTTGTGAGCCCTCTCGGTGATTGCAGCAATAGAGCCATCGTTCATCACAGATGGACAGTGAAATGAATGAGGTTCAGCCAAGTCGATGGACAAAGACAGTGTTAAGGATTCACAGTGAAAGGAAATAGTGGAATCGCAGAGTATCAATATACTACTGAAGTTAACCTAATCATCATAATGGTAACTATCCAGCGGGAAAGATTACCTACCTAATGTCAACCGCAATATTAAATTTATTCAATGTTCACATTTATGAACAGATTGTAAATAATCTCAATTAATTCGTCTTTAATTAATTACAATAATAATTACAAATTATTTTAAATACGAACTAAAATTTATAGTAAACTGAAAAAAATGTAATTATTGATTATAGTCATTCACCCACAATTCAATCAAAAATGTTAATTTTCCCTTGAAATTGCTTAATGTAAGACATTTAGAAAAATACTTGAAGGACACTAGTTTAGTGAACATTTTTTATTAAAATTGTATTTCGTTAAGGAAAATACTAAACAAATTATAATTTTACCGATTTCAATTATTTTAGTTTAATTTAATTTGATTTTGTATGGAGTTTATTTATGTAATTCGAAAATATTAGATTATTATATAAAATAATTATAATCATTTGTAGTTATATGTATTTTTTGTGGGAGCACTAGAATTCTAAATAAATTAAAAAGTAAGTTTTGTACGAAGGAAGCATAATTGAAACTTAATTTTAAAGTTTTGGAAATTTACTGAGTTCTTTCTCTCTAGTCTATAGTCTAAATCGGTGGCAATCGTGAGCCCGACAACCGAAATACCGTCAATCAAATTCCCGACGATTGAAATTCCGATGTTCGAAATCCCGGCTGTATCTAAATCCCAACAACCATAATTCCGACTATATCAAAATCCCGACTGTATCGAAAATGTCTACAATAACATTTTTTAATTATTCCGGAGCGTAGTCATTTTTAAATTGTTATTAATAATAAATAATAACAATTAATAATCTAATTGTATTTGAGATTATTTCATAATGTTAAGGTTTATTATTAATAATTCAACAAAATCAAATAAATTAATAATAATTTTTTGTTATTAATAATAAAAATGTAGCACAATTTTCGATATAGACGGGATTTTGATTCTGTAGTATAGGTAATTTAAAAAAAAAATTGAGAAAAAACATTCAATCTTTTTTTAGTAATTATTTCATTTCAGGTTTTCACAGAATATCAATAAATTGTCCAGTGTTCCGCGGAACATAGTTTGGGAAACTCTGGCCTAGATCATGTACAAAATTAAACTTCTTAAACAATGCACTTAATAAGATTTTAGTACCTACAGGCATTCTGTACAACGGAAAACTTCGTACACAATTTCCTACTTTATTTCAGCAAGTTTGGTTATTCAACAAAACTAAACTTTTAGCTTTATTTTCATATCGAGTAGAAATTTATCTAAAGTAATAATATTTATAGTAAATAGATTTTAAAATTTAAGCAACTTCAACGTATATCAAATCATTTGAATCAAATTTACTTTATATAGTATAGTAAAACGTATTCAAAAATACACATAATATGTGTACACATATTTTAAAAATGTTATGCAAAACGTCGCTCGTTAAGCGTTTTCTTACAATTCATTTTGCTCGTTATGCGAGGTTCCACTGTATATCAAAATTCAAGTGAGATATTTCATAAAATTTATGTAACGCTCTTCATCGAAAATGACTTTGGATTTAAAAATATTAATGGTTAAAGCGTATGCGAGTTGTCTAAATATAGATCCGAATGTGATTCTAAAAGGGAGACTGTGATACCGGAAAAAAAAACTAGACATAGTGAAACTGGAAGAAGATTATAGTAAATCTAATATGTAAAATAAGTTAGTGTGTGAGAGAGAGAATATGTATAGATAGATAATATTGGGGGAGAGTGTGTGCGTGTATGCGTGTTAGATGGATTGCCATCAGTTAGGGAAGTCAAATGGTCCAGTTGAAGTAGACGGAGCATATGCCTAAGTCATTAGTAAACGTTCACTTAAGGGGCCATTTATTTAACAAACTGACGGGTATACACGTATACACATATCTGCTCTTATTCATAGGCAAGTAAAGAAAAGCTAATCGGCTTACGGCAAGTAAAAAAAATCCAATTATCGATTGGAATATAAATATTTACATGCGCATTATTTTCGCGAAATGATTTTTTTTTCTTATTTTCTGGTGTTTTTTTTTGCATGTCGAAATTTAACTCATTATTATAAAACGTATAAATATTTTGTCTGGCTTTCCTCAAAGTTAAACAAACCGTAAAAGTGTTTAATACCAGTAATTAGTATTAACGCGCAAGCAAATACAATTTAATTTTAGAAAAAATATATTTGTAAATATTATACAACAATTGCATCCTATTAAATGAATTATTTCAAAATGATTTAAAAAAAATTAATTTAGATTCAAAGCAAAAAATGGGAGTGGATATATAAGGGCCCTCAAATGCTAAAAGTGACTGTAGTTTAGGGCCCACGACATTCTTAATGTGGCCCTCCTATATACCACTCCCGCCATCATTTGATAACTGGTGTTGATGATTTTCTCTATTCCAAATAAAAATTTCCCAGGTGCCATCAAAAGTATAAGTTTAAGTACTTAAAATTTGCTTAGATTTTATGTGAAATTAAAGTGAAATTAACTCATTTTTTTTCTTTAAGATCTAAATTCTTAATTCTATTTCTAAAAATAGTCATACTATTGTAATATTAAGTATATGATCTTATTTAGTCAGTTATTTTTCCTGTTGCTTCAATTTTCATGTTTGTATTAACTTTTTTTTTAACAATCTTTGAAATATTTATAATTGAATTAAAGATTTGTTGTTAATTATCAATAATAAGTTTTTACAGTATCTACTACATATGCATCTACAGCAATACTTCGCATAGCCTTCGATCAATGCGGATTCACTATAGTCCGGTTTGAAATGTTTTAAAACAAGCTAAATTTTAATTCAGAAAAAAACAATATTTCAATTATTTTTTCAAACAGTGCAGAACAGATTACCCGAACTATGCGAGGAAATATTTTTCAATTAATAAAATAAAATCAACAATTAGCTATTAAATCTGTGATTTTTACTAAAATTTGTAATATTTTTTTTTTGGGTGTAATCCAAATTTACATGAACAATGAATATTGAAATCAATTGAAAAGTTGATAAAAATTTATTTGATTACATTTGTATTAACCTTAATGAGTTACGTGGTAAATTTCTTATTCTTCAGTCATCATTTCTAGAACAAATATGACACCGACCATTTCCAGCTCTGGAACATTATTTTCCTTAGTCGAATTACAGCATTCTTTGACGCTGAGAATAAATTTTAGTTGTTTTGCAATCGATTCAATCTGAAGTTTCTACTACAGCAAAATATACACTATAGTATTATTACTTGGAGTTGGGATTAATTTGTATCCCACATTAATTACTTGATTAAAATTGCTCGTGACTTGTTAATTCTGTACTAAAGTTTCTTGTTCTTCAGTCGTTATTTCTAGAAATATGACACCGACCATTTACAGCTCTGGAACATTATTTTCCTTAATCGAATTACAGCATTCTTTAACGCTGAGAATAATTTTTAGTTGTTTTGGAATCGATTCAATCTGAACTTTCTACTACAGAAAAAAACACACTATAGTAATATTATTGTAATGATTTTGTTAAAACGAACCTACCTTTGAACCTTGTTTTTATTTAATACGTAAGTGGGATTAGGGAATATTGTAAATAAATAATTTCATAACAACTATATTTTTTCAGGTAAATTATAAATAAAATATATTTTGAAAAAAAAAAAATTATATAATTTATATATATTATATGTATAATATCTTTATATAAATACACTTTTCTATATAATAGTAATTGCTTAATGCGACTAATTTTTTGGCATCTCGGTAAATAAAAAATATTCCGTTTAATAAATATATTATTTCTCTTTCCGCTAAGTCTAGGTAATATAATGTAAAGTTCATCTCTTTCTCTCTTTTAGGTTTAATCTAAGGTTATTTCGGATAATCAAGAAGGCAATGATGAAAAAGCTTTTTGTTTCAGTCGTCCATGGAAACGAAATACTTGATTGTGAATGAGGTGATTTGCGGCTACATTCAGAGAATGAATAAGTTAACTCTATTTGAAAATTGTTGCAAAAAAAAAAAAAATTATAATATTAATAGAAGGCACCAATTGGTTCAGTTCTGTGATTCCGGATGGTCGTTATCTGTTGAAGTCGTATCCGTTTTGGGTACCGCGCAAATTGTTTCCACCGTAGAAACTGTGCGGATAGTTGGAGTAAACGCTCCTTCCGAACTGGTTCATCCTCAGCGTCTTGTCGTTTCCATAAACCGGATTGTAGCTGTGCAGAAGGTTGTGGGGATGATAAACTGGGCCGTAGTTGCACAGCTCCCCAGAATACGGCTGCGAAATCGTCCCCAGAGGATTCAGTAGCGAAGGAGCGTACCGGTTCGGATCCTGTGTTTGTGGATGTTGCTGCTGTTGCTGTTGCGTTTGCTGCTGATGATGTTGCTGCTGGTGCTGGATCTGAATAGGGACCTCATCATCTGCAGACAAACAGAGAAAGTTATTTCCAAAGCCCCTCCAAACACTAACCAGACTTTAAACACACTCACATTTATATCCGACAGAGAAAGATATAGCGGGGGAAAAAAAAAGTGTGGTAGAGTCGGAGCGTAAGATGTAAATAAACTATCAATTTTTTTTTTTTGTAGAAAATAAAGTTCGGTGGATCCGCCGCCTTTTTTATTATCTGTTTACACAAAAGAGCGAAAAACACAAGCTCGGGGTCGATCAATCAAAGAGTCTCCTCGTTCCGCAAGGATTAATTATAAATGATCCTGAAAGCTCGACCTCGCGTCTTTGCTTTATGCTCTTCGCCAAAGGCGTGTCTCGAACGTGGGAATCAAAATAAGATGACAGAAATAATATACACAAACAAATCTAGTCACTTCAAAGGAAAGTCATTTCGCTCAGAGTTGTTTTTTTCTTTTTTGAAATTTTCGTTGACGATCAAACACAACAAACCTCCGAATGATTTCATTTAATATTTTTGTTCTATTATTTAATAAAAATATTTATTCTATACACAAACTGCCTATTTAATGATGTAACTTTTAAACTTTGATGACATTTGGTTTCATTAAAATTATTTTATTTATTCTACTTTCAGTGTTGATATGGCATCTTTTAGTGAACATCAGCGACCATAATATAGGTAAATCAAAGGTTAATTAAACTTCTGATTATTTTCAACAACAATTTTTTAAATTAACAATAAAGTTTCATGTTGAAAATATTTGTTTCAGTACTAGAAATATTGTTGTTCAATTATAGTTAGAAACTATTCAAAATCCGTTCAAAAATTTCTGGATTTTTACTCCTATGCTGAAATACGTTTTCCCATATAAACTAATGTAAATTACGATAATGCGTTCCATGCCGGACAAAAAAAGTATAACTTGGTCTTGATTTTTCATGATTTTGCTTTTCAAAGAAAATCGAAGATTGTTAATATATTAAAAAATACAAATAATATGTGTACACAAGTTGTAAAAATGATGTAGAAGGCGCGCAATCCGGGACTTCTCTTCTCATCGTCACTCGTTATGCGAAACGTCGCTCGTTAAGCGAGTCATATTTCTTATAATTCATTTTGCTCGTTAAGCGAGGGTCCACTGTACATTATAAATTTCACAGGCTACAAAAAAAGAACTATTAATACAAAAACTAATTAATGATTTAATTTTGCTATTAATACTGTAAGAAATTGATGTTTGATGAAAGTCTAATATAATTTTCAATAAAAATATATATTTGTTCTTGTGATATAATTTTTAAGTTGAACAGAAAAATGGTCTAAAAATTTGGAAATCATAATAAAAATGAAACTTAACAGACCTTAGTTGAATCCATACATATTATTTTGAATAAATTCTTTTAATGAATGAAATCGGACAAATGGAGGTCTTTAAAATCGTATAAAAATAGACTTGACTGTATACAGGGAAAAATGAACTGTACATAATTTTGTATCCTAATTTTTTAGAATTTATTTTTATTTTACTCGATTAAAACACACAGACTGAATATACCGTTATGATATTTCATAGAAGATTGTCATTTTTTTTGCTTTTATTTCACTAGTTACAAGAAAGGTTGCAATAATGGGTGATTCACGAAAATTAAGAATTAAAACTTTTATATAAAAATGTTTGATTTTTTGATCTTTGACCTTTCATAATCTTTCAAGCAACTTAAACATTACATCTCCTCTGTATTTGGTTTTTCGTCAAAAAAAAAAAAAAAAATGTGTAAATCGGAAAGTGCATTGTCTCCAACAATTTTTGTTGAGTAATAAAAGATATATAAGGGCTAATTTTGCCGTGTTTTTGTCCATTAAATTGTGCAAAACCATTATATCTTAACGGTTGATTATCGATCAATGTCTTGATATCATCATTATTACTAGCAGAATTACTTTAAGGCTGAAATCATCAGCTCTAAATTTGGAGAATTATGATAATAAAGTTCATTTAGCTACAGCAATTCCTCCGTAAGCAAAATATATCTTAATTATTGCTGTAGTGAAAGTATAAAAGTCTAAAATGTCCTTTGTTTTCTTCAATCTTTACTAAATGTGTCAGTTTCATTTGATCCAAATCTTCCTTTTTTTTAAATACGGTTGAAATCTCACTTCATATTTAAACATCGATATTTAGCGAAAATCGACACAAACTTTCAGGACAATCGGATAGATAAAAAAGAAAATTATAATATGATGATGATGCTTTCCAAAGTAACCCGAAATTATGAAACCAATTATATAATAAGCACCCTTATTCATAGTCAATTTCTGTAAGTACTATACATATTAATAGTGATGTTTGAAAATAAATTTCTTGTTTGATATTTAATATAAATTACGGATATTTTAATGTAATCAAACAATTTTTTTGTTAAATAAATAATTTAATTTACTTTTATTTTATTTCATGTAAACTTGTTGAAAAACTTTGATTTTTACATTAAAATTCGTTAAAAAATTTTGGTGTAATTTACAGAAATCCAATTTTGCATTCTTTATGTAGAATGCAAAACAATGAAGATATGTTTCTAACACATTGAAAATAAATAAATTAATTTACTTTGATAGAATAACAAAATATGTAAAGTTTTAATGAAATTATCTCTGATATAGCTGTCGCTGTCTTTGGTATCCTACATTTTTGTTTTATTTTTTTTTTGTTTTATGTGTACGTGCGTGTAAAGAATTTACTGGCTGTTTGTCGGAGGAGGCTGTTCTAAACAAACCGCAAAGTAGTATCGTTATTTTTTTTTCCTCTCCCGTCCAATGTTTACAGATCGGCGGCAGCAGATGGCCGCCCCCCTCGAAACCAACCTAGGTTTGTACGCACGTTCCCTCTCCTTCCGACAACATAAATCCACCGTTTTTAAGAGCGAGACGCCGCAACCCCCGCGTCCCCACCCCCGCGATTAACGACGCGCCAACGACGTTTACGTCCGACGGCGTAAATTCATTTCGAAAATATAATCCAAACAGCCACACTTCATTTAAACTACTCAAACAAACTTCCAAAGAACATCCCACATAAAATTAAAGACGAAAAAAACACACACACACACACCAAAATACAGACACACACACTTCTTATAAACACTACGATACAGATACACACAATCCACTGAAAAATTAAGTTTTTTTTTTCTTCTTCTCTTGACTTCCTCTTAATACTTCTTTCCGATTCACTCAAATACGTTTATGATCTGACCATCCTTAGTCTTGGTAATTAGTCTTGGCCCAAATTTTTTTTTTGCCGATAAAAAAATTACAAATACTGGAAACACGTGCGCTTTGGAAAAAGTCAGATTGCAACAGAATCTAGAATAGCCCAACAATGACCTATGTATGAAACATTTTCAATTTAAACACCGTTTAAATGATTATTTTTAGAACTTGTAGAGAATAAATAATCAAATGTATATTGATTTTAACATATACGTTAAAATATTGCTTCACTTATACGTTTAACATATTTTGAAAGACAATAAAAATAATAATTTTTGAACATGAAAATTTGAAATTTATTTAACTTTTCCTAATTATAAAACATCAAATATATTCATTCAATGTCTGAATCATACATCATTGTAAACAATCAAATAATACATTTACATTCACAATTATAATAATTAAATAGAGAAAAGATCATGAAATAATAGATTTACAAAGAATTATGCCTTCTTCTAAACAAGGCGTCAATAATTTTCCATGATAATAAAAACAATCATTTTTTTATCAGACAATTTTGCTAAATAGACGTTAATATGTGTAAAAATACTATACTCAACCATCAGATTATGCAATTTGTTAATTCATATTTAATATATAATTTTGAAAGTTGATTATTCTTCATTATTTATGTTTTTTCCCTGAAATTTGTATCACAAATAGAATATCGTGTTAAAAAGTATATAAATTGAATTCTAAATAAAAATGTATGTTATTTCTATGCACAAATAAAAATAAAACGGATTGAAATGCAGAAATATTACTTTTATTTTTTTATCCATCAAATTTGAAAATGGAAATGGTTTACCGCTGTGGTCCCCAACCTCCATGTGTGCTCAATAAATACTGTTTTTTTAATAATAAAGAAAACATATTTTGTTATGCACATATTCTTACATACAGATCTCTATGATAGTTCTATTTCAGGGTTTTGTATTAATTTTTTTAAAAAACACATGGATAACAATGTTCGGGAAACTAACACTGTTCGGGCCCACGACAAACACTAATTGGGGCCTTCTACTAACACTATTTGGGCCCACGAGAAAAACTAATTGGAGCCCTCAACTAACACTACTTGGGCCCACGATAAACACTAATTGGGGTCCTGGATTAACATTGTTTGGAGGTGTATTAAATTAATCAAAATTAGCGTTAGTTGCATTGAGTTGATATACATATAAAACATTATTGACCGCAATGTTTTCGCCATCATTTCTATATATATATAATAAATAAATTGTTTATATTTTCATAAAATATCAAATTTTAACTGAATTATAATTATAATAAAACAAAAACTCTTGTATTAACAAAGAATTCTAAATACGTGAGAATATGTAAAGTTGAAATAATGTGGACAATGTGCAAATCACATTCCACTTTATTAGATTGCGCATAATGGTTGTGCCAGTTTTTATTTCTACACTCTACATTTGGGAATAAATTAAATGGCAGTAGTAGTATGCGTATTAGGAATGCCGTACAACGCGGAAAGTATTAATTTAGTCACGAAACGGCATTGGTGCACTTCGAATACATAATTATTACAAATATATTCCTCACCCATCACACCCATTTATTGAACTTGTTTACTTCCTAATTCCAAAAATATACAGTCTCAATGGCACTTCTTGCAATAACATTGTTTCGTGTTTTGATTGCATAAAAAAAAGTAATTCTAGTTGACAAAAAATAAATTAGCAAAGTGATTTCTGATAAATTGTTATTCATCAATCTTCAAGAAGGCGGATGTATAAAAATATATAATGTCTATATAAAAATTAGAAGATTGTTGCTTGACATCAAAAAAACGTTTAAACTGCCTAACTTTACCTATAAGAAGATCATGTGTAAAACAAATGGTTTAACAATTTGCTAGTTGAAGCATTTTTTTGTATTAAACTTGAAATGAGCCTGAAGTTTTTGGTTTAAAAATTTAAGAAAAAAATCTGAATCATAATGTTTCCTGGTCTATTCTACATCATTTCTATGTTTTCTTCTAGTTGATCAGGAGGAGCATTATTATGTATCATCCTTAAGAGGTTTGTCAAGTAGCAATCCATCTATATCATCAAATTAACTATCTGATACAATTTCCGCAAGTTGTGGCAATTTCTTTTAGCAGCAGATGCAATTTCAATTTTAATTGTAAAAAATAACATTTGACAAAAAACGTGAAATGTAGTACAGTTTGTATGTATATAACTCGAACTACAAGACGAAAAATGTGTAATGTGATCCAAAAAATAATTTTTAATTAGATTTTACTTAATATTTTTGGGATGCTCACTTTATTTATTTTTTATAAATATATTCTGTTTTTGTTGTGTTTTATATTAAATTAAGAATTAAAAAAAAATTCTTACCTTTCGTTAAAGTAGGTGTCGTTCTGGGAGTCTTTGCTTTTGGACTACTTTGTTGGTGCTGCTGTTGTTGTTGTTGTTGCTGCTGCTGCACCAAATTAACATCCCTGGAGAAAGAGAGAAACACAAACGTCTAAATAAAATAATAATAAAGAAGAGCAGGAAGAAGAATGCTCGCGTTATAGGACGCGGTGTCAAATAATTCCGAATAACGTCCCCATAAATACAATTAAATTCGTTGGCGGCGGCACACGTGAAACCGCTTAAATTTAGAAAATGTAGCGACGCCGCGCGTCTCGACGCCCCGCACCGTATAAATTAACGAAACGCACCAGATAAATTAATTTCGCCCCATCGGCCAATCCCGAAACGCGCACACAAAACGCCGCCGCCGCAATTATTCCCATTAATTTTACATTAATATTACCTACCCACAACCCGAAACAGTTTTTCAGGTCACATAGCTTAATTATATCCTCTCGCATTTCTACACATGTGCACCACAGAAATTTCAGTTTTAAAGTGATCACTCTTTTGAAGTTATCATTTTCGAGCAACGTCGAACTTGTCACAGTTATGACAGCACGTATTTGTACATTATTGAAACGTTGCGTATCGGAAAGGCAATTGATTATGTCAAATATGCGACAAATTTTTGGTGATCGTGAGTATATTAATCATAATTTCGGAACGAGACATGTGTCACAATAGAAAAAATGACTCACCCGTCGTCTGGATCGCAATCTCGGAAACCTTTGGCAAATGGGTTGCTCGCAATCTTCAATTGAGTTATCTGTTGACATTTGATAAGATGAAGTTATAAAAGAAAATATATATATATATAGGAGACGCACCCTGTGATTCTGGTAAGCGGTGACAGCTGTGAAGGCGGTTTCGGTGAAAACGAAGGTTTTGAAATTGTTATCCGTTTCCTCTTGGCAATTTTTTGGTGGAAGGAAAACCACGTGGAATCTTGGTTGATAGCGATGCATCGAATTTAAGATGATCTGTGTAATGCAAATGATTATATAATTGTTAATTGATCAGGTAATGTAAATGAGATAATTACATGTCCGTTATCGTCCATTTGGTTGTTTGTTAGCTTCAGTTTGTCGAAGCTGATGACCTGTTTCATCCATTGAGACCCGGTAGCGGGACTGTCTGGATGCACGTGGATCCTCGGCGGTGAAACGGGATCCGCTTTTCCGGCTACGACCCAACTGGAACTGAAGTAGCACCGAAAATTTAAAAAAAAACCTAATCTGAAATGGGTTTCAATCTGCAATTACCTGTGGAAAGCATATCTGTAACGCTTGTCGTCGACGGGAACAAAGTCCATCATAAGCATATACTCTGCCATCGGATCCAATCCGCACAATCTGACCTGAAACGTGGGGAACATCCGTCGTCCCGCTTTAGTCACGATCATTTCCGTTCCCAAAGTGTGAAACTCATCCCATAGCGGCTTCATCTCCAGTATGGCATTAGCCGCGTTTAAAGCTGGACTCGAAGAAATGCTAAATGCAAATTTTTAATAACACTCATAACCATAACAGTTGTTAGGCTTACTTGGAATGCTGGTTTTTGCCTTTATTCGTCCTATTGTTATTGTCCTCTGTGTCTTCGAGGATGGCGGAATCGGCGTGGCTTAACGGGGAGTAGGCCCTGCGATCCTTGCTGGCAATTTGAAGGCAGGCTGTGAAATATTCAGGGGAATCAGAAAACGAAGAGGAGAAAAGCAACAATCGTTTGGCTATTTGTAGCGGAATAGTGGTCTGGGAAGCGGAGCAAAAAGTATGTGGCAGAAGGAAGAATGCCGTCGGGGAACGGGATAAGATGGATGGCTTTTGGTCCCCGAACGGGAACGATTTGGGAGGGCCTCCGGAGGTACTAAATCACCAAACGGAATCTCAAATTCCAGAGCGCCACAGTTCTAACATGCCACTAATATGTAGGAATTAGCTGCGACACGACTAAGACGCGACATTCCAAATCAACTGCACCGACGGATCAGAGTAGGTCATGGATTATGATCGTGCGAAATATTACAATATATTTCTGACATCACTAGTTTTGACCAATCAAATGACACAACAGTTAATTATAGTAATCCACATCCGCTTACTATATAGTAAGATAATTCACGAAAGTTAATTGTATGTTACACAAACTGTCGCCATTTTTAATACACAGTTCTGAACATGCTGACAGTTTATCATCACCTATGATTATCTCCACATTCCATACATTTTATTTACAGCACATGCACATTTTAAGAACACTAGATTAAAATGTTGACAGTTACGAATTATCTTAAATAAAAAACTGCTTTTTCTCTTGAATTATATCCTCATTACTTACAGATGTCCAAAACTATTATTTTTTTTACAATATTTACAATTGCAGAAATTGTATTAAGCAGAAACAAATTAAATAAACTGAAAATTAATCTTAAATTCCGATGAAGACGATTAATTTAAAAAAAAAATGGCAGTTTTAATAATAGCTTTATTTATGGAACAGAAAATTTTGTTATAATTATTAATGATCCGACGGAGATGAGAAACGAGAGATATTTTGAGAATATTACATATTTTTTTTTTCTTCGTTTGCAGTGAATTGGTTATACAATAAATCGTCCATCTTACGAGTACGATCGTAAATTGCTCGATTCCGAGTAAATTGCCAACAAAAGAATCTGTAGCAAAAATTTCTAAATATATATATAAATATGAAAAAGTATTCGGTCGAAAATAACATATACATTTGAATGGCGCTTATCAAGTTTATGTAATACATCTAAAAATATGATGAATTTCAGTTCATGATATTTAATGTAAAATTTAAATTTAAAAAAAAAAAACGCCTAATTCGAATGATGCGCAAGTATTGTATGGAACCATGGTAAAAGAAAGAAGATTTGGTAGTTAGTAACAAATCTTAACGCTAGGTTCTTGAAATAGAATGCGTGAAAAACTACTTAACTTTTGAACACATTTAACATTCTTGATTTAAAAAAAAAATAGATTATTTGTGCAGACTAAATGACTGGATTGAATTGTACTCGTATTCTTAAAATATGGTAATCTGTGTTATATAAGAAAATATGAATATTTAAAGTTGATTTAGAATAGGAAGGAATCTATATGCTGTTTTCATCAGTTTACCCTAATTAAAAAAATGTAAAAAACATAGCATAATATCTATCAGTTATGTTTATAAATTATATAGAGATTAGTGCGTAATTGACGGATATGTTGTATATTACTATACAAACGAGGATCGCAATGTTGATTATGAAAATAGAAGAATGATTCATTTTTTTTTTTATAAAACGTTGATTTTTTGAAAAAATTATAAACTGTTGTTACGAAAAAATAATATGTTTGTAATGAACAATAACATTACTTTTGTGAAACTGAATATATTAAGTTTTTTATTATTACTAAACTATATTTTTAATTTTGAAAATTGAGTAAGAAATGGTTTGAAGAATTGAATATGTGCTGTAATGAGGTATTATCAAAAAATAGACATCTAGATTGATAATTATGAGTTGTCAGTACTCGGAATGCCCTTAAATTTGTTAAAATTTTAATAGCGGAATAAATCAATCAGTGTTCGGCTAATTTGTACCTAGCCGGGTCGTGCAATTAATTATTCTAATTAAGTGCGTCGTCGCAGTCGTCTTCGTCGTCGTTCGTACTTATTTTTACCTTCTATCTGCTTCATGGGAGTGACTCCAGAATTGTTGTAGTTCCAGGCTTCCGTTGGATAGCAACAGTCGCTTTGGTGGATAGTCGAGGCTGCTGCATCCAAACCCGCAGGGGGTTGGCTGTACTCCGGCTGGTGATGGTGCATTCTGATGCAACTAATTATATAGTACAGATATATGGAATCTATTGCGAAACAACGCACTTTTCTTATCACTCAGATTCGTACACGACACACGCGATTTGTTATGTTGATAATGATGATGGCGATGTTGATGACTGTGATGATGATGATGATGATCGGGTTCAATAGACGGGCCAGATTGTTTTCAGTTCTGGGTGGTGTTTATATTGCATTCGGATTGGTGAAATGTTGATCGCTCGCGCGCCTCAAGATTCGCCAACGTTTCTTGTCAACACTTTCCATAAGTGCTAATCTCTCGTTTCGCTCATTTAGGACGGCCCCTCATGCCTCTGCCCGGGTCCTCGGTTGATCTTCCTAAATCTAATGTTTAGATTAAAACCACTCTCTATCTTTCTATCTTCTTTTAACCTTCCGCTGAAAGCGACTTTAAGTCGGGCGGACTTCAGGCGAAATCTGCGCGAATATTTTATTTTGGCGCACAAATCCGTCCGGCATTCGCTTAAGTATAAATCAAAGGCGATTGCCTTTTCAGCGCCTCCATTAGGCTTTTCAGCTGCTCCGGATCTGGATTGATGGTTGCACTTCAGGAGTCTACGGCTGCTCGCAACAGCAGGACGATGATATCTTCTGCCTTTGATTTTTATTTTATACTTTTTTTTATATCTCTGCGTGTGCGTGTGTGTTTTGGGTATTTTTCAGGAACGCGATCGTTGCAAAAATTGCGGCGCGCCGACCCGTCGTGCTGAGTGACTGAAAACTGAAATCTACACGGCCCTGTCTGTTAGCGCCGTGACTTAAGACGCTGGAGGGCGGGGTCGAGACGCTCGATCTCCATTGGTGCAACGCGTCGCTAAGGGCGTTCCTTCAGCCGGAGACACTTAAGTAGGTACGCCTGAAAAATAAACAAATAAACTGTAGTTTTTTTTCTACTTCGTCTTTCTCAGTTCACCGACGGAGGCGATTTTTCTCTTTACCTTTTCTCCAAAAAATAAATTACAAACATCCAAAGTAATAATTCACAACAACAATAGACTAAGAACGTTTATTTATTATTATTTTTAATTAATATCGATATCGATCATTATCATTGAAATATTTCAATATTACAGTT
The DNA here is from genome assembly GCF_001412225.1 of Nicrophorus vespilloides. NCBI lineage: Eukaryota > Metazoa > Arthropoda > Insecta > Coleoptera > Silphidae > Nicrophorus > Nicrophorus vespilloides. Next base: position 48,346 of record NW_017098598.1, on the reverse strand, counting down.
ACTTTATCCTCTAAAGTGTAATACAAATATATAGATCAATATAATTATATTTATTACAACAAATACACAAATTTATGTAAACAAAATCAAAAATATTCTAACTTTTAATACTCCAATTACATCATATAGATCTTAGATCCTCTGAATAATATTTCGGTATCCAAATCTATCATTTTAATAAAAGTTTCATCCATTAATAATATACATATACAAAGAAAAGCAAACATAAATAATTAATAATAATAAACTCCAAATAAGTTGGATTCAGATCCAGTTTTGACTGAGAATTTGACGCAGTAATCTAAGTTTTTGTTCGAATTTTCTTTATTTCAACAGCAGTTGTACCATCTTTACTAATTAATTTAATTAAAATAAATCGGAATTATTTTATTGATGTATTTTCCTAAATTCTAGAGTATTTTCCTCAAATTGTACAAAACATTGACAATATCCGAATATACATTGATCTAGATTCTAGAATACGTAAAATTAGACAATTTAGCAATTTAATTTATGGGTACTATAGGTATTAAATAATGTATAATCAGATGCACTTACAGCTTTTTTAGCCATTTGTACAAGTAGCAATCATATTAATAATATTAATTTCATGCTTTGAAAAACATGAGATTTCTTCCTAAATTAATCTTAGATGTACATTTTAGGGAATCGACGAAATAATTTTCCACTCGTTTTAGTTTTATAATTGTAAAATGTGTAAGTAACAACATTTACAATTTCTGAGTAAAACAATTTTTTGATAAGGAATATGGGTTTCTTATCAAAAATTACTGGTAATTTTGATAATCATATTGGCTAGGTTAACCGTTTACCAGAAATTGGAACCCTTATGTAGAAGATGTTTAAAGATTATTTTCTAATCATACCTATAGTTCTGTTGTTACTAGTTTATTTAAAACTTTGATTTAGGTCTAAAATTTTAAATTGATCTATGCGCATTTAGAGATTATTTATTTTAAATTTATGAAAGTTCATGTCTAATAAATTCAATATGGTTTTTCAGTATTTTAATGTTAGAGTTATTTTTAAAGAGTTTAATACGTTCCAAACTGTATTCGTATAGTGAAACATATTCAAAAATACACATAATATGTGTACACAAGTTTTTAAAATGATGTTCAGCGAAACGTCGCTCGTTAAGCGAATCATTTTTCTTACAATTCATTTTATTCGTTAAGTGGTCGTTAAGCGAGGTTCCGCTGTATAAGAAAAAAGTAGATTAAAATTTTATAATTCATGTAAAATACAATAATGCGTTCCTCCTGAAAAGAAGTTTTCTGTATTAAGTTTATTCAAAGAAAATTATATAAGCAACGTGAATCATCTTCATCTTTTCTTCTAACGCGAAATGGACCAACCTGGAATTTGCAGAAAACAAAAAAAAATCGAAATAATTAGTTTATTTATATTTAATTAGTTTATTTATACACGGCAGATATTTGTAAAATCCAGCAGTAAAATCCGAATATCTACACGTAAATTTAGATAAGCTACAAGAATAGCTTAAAAAATGGAGAATAGCAGATCTGCTCAAAGCAACAAAAGTCAAATATCTAGGCATGTATCTAGACAGAAGACTCACCTGAAAAGATCACATTCAGGCCAAGAGGAAGCAATTTGAAATAAAGTTTAGAAAACTACTGGCTTCTAGGGAAAAAGTCGGAATTATCAGTGGAAAATAAATTACTTATATACAAAGTAATACTGAATCCCGTATGGTATTCAATTGTGGGGTGAATTATCAATTATACACAGGTTCCAATCAAAATGCCTAAAAAATATTATTAGGGCTTTATGGTTCGTTAGGAATAAACAAATACACGAAGATCTTCATATAGATATGGACGAGGATACAATAACAACATTTAGTGGTAGATACCAAGATAGACTGAAGTCACATACTAATGTTCTGGTTATTGGCCTACTCGACAATAGTGAAACCACAAACAGGCTGAAGCGTTGCAAACCACTAGATTTAGTATATAGATTTAGATAATTATTAATGTTCCAATCATCATAATGGTAACTATCCACCGGGAAATATTATTTACATATGATATGTATAATATTGGACAAAAAATTTAATGGTCAATAGCCTTTTATAACTGCGGATTATTTTTTATTTTATTATAGTTATATAAATACGTTTAATTTTCTCTATTTATGTATGTTTAACTGTTATTTTTTTTAAATTATTTTTTATATTTTTCTAAAAAATGCGCAGAGAAGAATCAGAAAAAGTAATTTGAAACTATCGTGAGATAATAATTAAAATAAAAAGCAATTTTATATGCAATACAATAAGTATAAGTTTCAAAATCAAATATCGTATGTATCGATGTCAAATAGAAGAAAAATAAAAATAAAAGCATGTTGACATACTGCGTTTCTTTGGTAGAAAACGGTTCGTATCTAACATAGTTGTAAAACCTCCGTACAAAATGTTTGCGCTAAAACTTTCATCAGAATTTCATATTTTATGACCATGTCTAGTTTACGTGTTTTATGTTAAACATAAAATAAAAAATAATACACCTCAACAGCATAATTTCACTTTCCTCAACGAGTGAATTTAATTTTGGCCAGCTTTCAAGTTTGTCCAATAGTTTTGTGTTAAAATTAATGATTTTGTTTGCTTTGCTTTGCTTTCAATCCTACGTTTCTTTCTTACTTTTTGGATTTAAATATTTAGCTATATTATTTATAGTCTAAAGAAAAATACGTTTCATCTTAAAAACATAAGAAATTTAGATATTTTCACTTTAAAGTTGACAATTTTAATAAAATTCAGATTGATCAAACACTTCAAGTTTAATTTTAACACTTCTTATAATATTTTATCTATTAATTTAATGCCAATGTTTGATAATTATTAATTATAATTATTAATAAGATATAATAAACTTGTGGTAGAAAAAGAAATTATATCTTCAAAATTAGAAAGATGAGATGTATTTTAGAACAAGATTTTTATTAGCAACGTAGACAAAATTAAAGAAGATACTACCAAAAAATGTTAATCTTAATTTTGGATTTAACCAATCATTAATAAATGCATTTACTTCGTATAGGCAATTGTTAAATGAAAGAGAAGAAAGTACAAACAATGAACTTTGGACTCATATTTTAAAATGTATGTAAAACATTCATTTTCTCTACGAAGAAATGTAACCCGATTCAGTATTATTACCGCTGAAAACAAAGATTCTCTTAAGAAATTCTATGGAATACATTACAGACGTTAATATGATATAATTTTTTAATAAAACTATGTTACTTTTTGGTGATTTTTGGATATTTTACTCAATTTGATCATGGATTACATTTTTTATTAATATTAATTGCATATTGTTAACTATTAGTCTTGTTAAGACTCAAATTCTATTAAGTTGTCAATAAAGCGGATTTTGTCACATTCGATCTTAGCTTTTGTTTTGTCAACGCGTTCAAAGCATCTAACATATTGTTTTCTTGTTGTTTGAACTTCCACCTTTAATTTACTAAAAAAAATGTGTCAATTAGTTATTTAGATTTGTTTTTATCCCAATTTTAAAAATGGAAGAACAAGAAGCGCATTTCAGGTATATTTTATAGCATTATTTCTTGCATACAAGAAGTTACACACTGTATATAGAAATGTAGCCTTGAAAGAAAGGCAGTGTCAAAATTGGTTTGCCAAATTTCATTCTGGTGATTTTTCACTGAAAAATGCGCCAGATCGTTGATGAAACTCATATCAAGGCCTTATCAATTCAGATCGTCATAGCACAACACGTGAGATTGCAGAGAATTTTCCTAGCTGATCCATCCATGTAAGTAATACTTTTGATACATGTTGCTTAACTTTTCGATAATGTGAAATCTTATATGCGACAACATAAAAGATTTTTACATTTTAGTCCACACGAACATTTTTTAATTTAAACCATTGCAGTTAAACATATTTTGTTATTATTTAACTCACTCATTGTATGCGACGATGAGAGTGGAAATAGTGCAGATGTGTTTGATTCTCCGGAGGGAATATTTTGGTGTAAAAAAAGCTTCTTTCGGTCGCGTCAACGGAATGTTCAGTGATTCTACCAGTCTTCGCTCACCTCGTTCATCATCGCAGCCTTTCAACGCACCTTTCATCCCTCCCTTACGCACACCCGAAAATAAAAATTATTACATAAATAAATCCTATATACAGTTGACGATGAAACGACAATAAATATATAAAAAAAAATAGAATCTATTTTTGTTTTCTCTTTTATTCTTATTGCATATACTTTTTTTTTTTTCTTCTTACAGTTCTAGGAGAATTCCATTTCACTTCCGAGGCCACAGGTTATAATTAAACCATAATATTATGATTATTTATATGAATTGATGGAGTGGAACTCTGCACTGCAGACGTTTAACGTTTAGAAAGTTGAGAAAATGGGAAAATTATGCGCATGTTCTTGTTTTGCTTGAAATAATTAGAATCAAAATAGAAGATTTATAATGTTTTGTATCATATATTTAGAATAAACAACTTTCTTTGATATTCATTTCTTTTTCAATTACCACAATCAAATGATTAGTTTATTCATCAAGTTTAATTAACGATTCAATAACTCTAATTAAATGGTTTAATGTAAAATTCTTTGTTTTGTCTTTAAAATTGTATAAATTTAAGAATAGTTGTAAAAATACAACCTCACAGTAACTATTGGAAAGATATGGCTGTACAACAATACTTCGCATAGTGCGGGTAATCGATTCCATCAATATCCCGCACTGTTTTAAACTAGTCTAATACGCTTAAAAATATATACCACGAACAGAGAAAAAAAAATTTTTCAATCCGTACTGATTGAAGCCGCGGTATTAATGTTTTCTTTTATTCCAATAATTTTCAAATATTCAAAATAATTTATTGTATTTGTTTCTATAATAAAAAGGCTAAACAATTCAAAGATACAGCAGACTTTAAACACTAGCGTATATCTCAATTATAAATAAAGATGCCAACTAATTTAATTTCAAAACTTCAAGATTTTAAAAGAATATTATCAAATGCCTTTTTTTGTGTAAATATGTAATAACTTATGTTTATTATTGTTATAGAAAGTTCTGTTTTTGCTTTACTCTTAATATACATTTGTTTACTAAATCAGTGGTCTGCTAATCGGGGTAAATTTCTCTTAATTGTTTAAAAATTAAATCTTGGAGGTAATGAGGACGTTTAAATTATTTTAAATTTGTTTATATTAAGCATTCAAAAAGTTGCTACCTTTCACATAACAAGATTTTTTCACTGTATTGAATATAAAAACAAAACGATTGAAATGTCAAATCAATGAGTAGTAGGTAAAAAAAAAGTTCCTTAACTCCTGATCTAAGTGAACTAATATGGATTTGCTATAAGTAGGTAACAAAATACATATAAATTATTGAAGTAAAATAAAGACATTCTCTGTCCCAAATTCATATTTGTCTAAAATTATGTTAAACGACTCCAAAAATTAGTCAAGAATGAAACAAACAAACCAATAATGAAGAGAATCCATCAGATCATATTCTAAGTTAATCTAGGATAGTTTAGATATCAAATTAATGTTTTTTAACTCAAAAATGTAAGTGAAAATTAATGTAATTGGTGTTATTTAAAAAACAAGTGTTTTATATTAAATATTGTACTCTAGTACTAAAATACTCTAGAATAATTCAATATTTTCTTGTAATGTATCTACGCACATATTAGTATGGATTATGTTGTTATTTCGCTGAACAAAGAAAAGTTTGTTTTACTTTTTACATGCTGTTGCATGCTCTTTACAGGAGAAATTGCGTGTAGAAAATGTAAAAACGTATTTGAATCAATTGTAAAGTTGATAAGATGTCGACATATTCACCCTCACCGTCGTTATTATCTACTTATCTAGTGCCAAAATATTACTAATATATAGTTATTGTAATAATTTCAAGAATCTTTGAAAAAATTCTCCTTTTTCCAAAAACTTTGCTGACATGACCTGCATTACTAGATTCAATATTTTTTGTAATTATTGCTACAAATTTTAGCTGCTTTTTTATATATAAATAGACACAGCACTATTTGATATTTCTTCATTAAAATCTGCTATTTTCTGGCTTCATATTTTATTTGTCAATCTCGAAAATAGCAATAAAATTAAAATAAAGTAGACACAATCAAATGTATAAAAAGTATCTTTTTATTTAATTATTATTCTACTAAAGTTTTATTTTACATTCCATCATCATTTAATCATTCATTATTATACAAATATAATAAAAATAAAACGTAAATACATATAGGATGAAGTAATTTGAAGTTTTGTATCTATGCTTTTTGAACGAATCAATCAATCGCTTTTGGTTGTTGACTTGAATAACATGTTATATAAAATCTATCCGAAACGTGAGTCGCAAACATTGTTATTCATTTTAATTAACAAAAATATGTTATGTGAACTTTACAGTTGACTATGGATCTATTAGAAGATGCGAATATCGTGAGCAAATAGAGATTATGTATCGGCGAAATTGTGAATGTTAGGAACGAGAAGGAAAAAAATGTTTTCATTAAAAATAGATCGGTCAGGTGTGATTTGCATTGCGCAGCGATCGCTCGTCCTTTTAAAGAGACATCCCGATACGTTGCCAGAGAATCAATGGCCACCAATCCAGAACTTCCTTTGTATTCCTTTGCACAATCCATTGGCTTCGTGATACGAAAATCTGTTTGTGTTTAGAGATCCCTGTCTCTACGCAGCATCGGACATTTGGTTGCCGTACATTACACACACATATTTATATATATATACACACTTATGTATGTGTATATATATATGCAAGTGTATGTGTGTGCATTCGTCGACGGGTGTTAACAGTTTTTAAAACTGCGTGTTCCTTCCTAGATCTATTAGTCTGTCAACTGGATGAACCCGAAATAACATTCGCCTCTCTCACAATTCCGTCTCCCAAACTTCCAGTAGCATCGTTCTTCTCATTCATTCGCAAGATACCAACCATCATTTCGAAGTCGTGTGTTCGAAAAGAGAGACAAGGCTGGCTTTGAAGGCGATCTTTAGTATTTCTTTTTTATTATTGTTATTATTATTAGTGGAATATTCGTTTACGGCCTCCAGGAAAATCCGGCGATCAATCTTTCCCGGGGGACCAACGAAATCTGAAGCGGATGAAAGAATTATTGAGGCTAAACGCTACCAGAAACAATAAACATAGTCGACTGTTCTTCGAGTGCATCAATGGAACAACAATCCGAGGCAACGCGAACGGCCTTCACATTATTATGCTTTAAATCTTAATTACAAATACTTCTTTGATGTAAAATTCCAATTTTTTTTTTGAAAAATATTCAATTTTTGTTATTTACTTTTTGATACAAAATAGAAACTACATTTAATGACAATAGATTGTATAATAATTATATAATAATTTAAGAGTTCTTTATTCTTTGTTATTTGCTAAAGAAAATATGTTACTTAATGAAATTTAAATTTAGCTTAAACAGAAGTTCATAATTTCATTATTATGCTATAATTTATAATTACAATTGTGATTTTCATGTAAAATTAGAAATAATTGTTCAACATGTTCAATTTTTGTTATTTACTTTTTGATACAAAATAGAAACCACATTTAATGACAATAGATTGTCTAATAATAAGATAATAATTTAAGAGTTCTTTATTCTTTGTTATTTGATAAAGAAAATATGTTAGTTAATGAAATTTAAAATTTAAATTTTGCCTAAACATAAGTTCACATAGTTTTCTTAAAAACAAAATAACATTACATTTCTTCTATAATTCTCAATCAAATTACATTTATAGTAATATAGGTTAACGCTACTTCTCATAACGAAGCTTGGATATAAAAAAGTCCGTAATTTCATTATTATGCTATATTTTATAATTACAATTGTGATTTTCATGTAAAATTAGAAATAATTGTTCAAAATGTTCAATTTTTGTTATTTACTTTTTGATACAAAATAGAAACTACATTTAATGACAATAGATTATCAATAATAAGATAATAAATTAAAAGTTCTTTATTCTTTGTTATTTGATAAAGAAAATATGTTAGTTAATGAAATTTAAATTTAGCCTAAACATAAGTTCACATAGTTTTCTTAAAAAAAATAACATTACATTTCTTCTATAATTCTCAATCAAATTACATTTATAGTAATATAGGTTAACGCTACCTCTCATAACGAAGCTTGGATATAAAAAAGTCCGTAATTTTATTATTATGCTATAATTTATAATTACATTTTTGATTTTCATGTAAAATTAGAAATAATTGTTCAAAATGTTCAATTTTTGTTATTTACTTTTTGATACAAAATATAAACTACATTTAATGACAATGATAATAATTTAAGAGTTCTTTATTCTTTGTTATTTGATAAAGAAAATATGTTAGTTAATGAAATTTAAAATTTAAAACATAAGTTCACATAGTTTTCTTAAAAAAAAAATAACATTACATTTCTTCTATAATTCTCAATCAAATTACATTTATAGTAATATAGGTTAACGCTACTTCTCATAACGAAGCTTGGATATAAAAAAGTCCGTAATTTTATTATTATGCTATAATTTATAATTACAATTGTGATTTTGATGTAAAATTAGAAATAATTGTTAAAAATGTTCAATTTTTGTTATTTACTTTTTGATACAAAATAGAAACTATTCTTTGTTATTTGATAAAGAAAATATGTTAGTTAATGAAATTTAAAATTAAAATTTAGCCTAAACATAAGTTCACATAGTTTTCTTAAAAAAAATAACATTACATTTCTTCTATAATTCTCAATCAAATTACATTTATAGTAATATAGGTTAACGCTACCTCTCATAAAGAAGCTTGGATATAAAAAAGTCCGTAATTTTATTATTATGCTATAATTTATAATTACAATTGTGATTTTGATGTAAAATTAGAAATAATTGTTCAAAATGTTCAATGTTTGTTATTTACTTTTTGATAAAAAAATAGAAACCACATTTAATGACAATAGATTGTCTAATAATAAGATAATAATTTAAGAGTTCTTTATTCTTTGTTATTTGCTAAAGAAAATATGTTAGTTAATGAATTTTAAAATTTAAATTTAGCCTAAACATAAGTTCACATAGTTTTCTTAAAAAAAAATAACATTACATTTCTTCTATAATTCTCAATCAAATTACATTTATAGTAATATAGGTTAACACTACCTCTCATAACGAAGCTTGGATATAAAAAAGTCCGTAATTTCATTATTATGCTATAATTTATAATTACAAATGTGATTTTCATGTAAAATTAGAAATAATTGTTCAATTTTTGTTATTTACTTTTTGATACAAAATAGAAACTATTCTTTGTTATTTGCAAAAGAAAATATGTTAGTTAATGAATTTTAAAATTTAAATTTAGTCTAAACATAAGTTCACATAGTTTTCTTAAAAAAAAAATAACATTACATTTCTTCTATAATTCTCAATCAAATTACATTTATAGTAAT
>NW_017098598.1:13983-38778 GCF_001412225.1 Nicrophorus vespilloides | reverse complement strand
GTTCAAAATGTTCAATTTTTGTTATTTACTTTTTGATACAAAATAGAAACTACATTTAATGACAATAGATTATCTAATAATAAGACAATGATTTAAGAGTTCTTTATTCTTTGTTATTTGCTAAAGAAAATATGTTAGTTAATAAAATTTAAAATTTAGCCTAAACATAAGTTCACATAGTTTTCTTAAAAAAAATAACATTACATTTCTTCTATAATACTCAATCGAATTACATTTATAGTAATATAGGTTAACGCTACCTCTCATAACGAAGCTTGGATATAAAAAAGTCCGTAATTTCATTATTATGCTATAATTTATAATTACAATTGTGATTTTGATGTAAAATTAGGAATAATTGTTCAAAATGTTCAATTTTTGTTATTTACTTTTTGATACAAAATAGAAACTACATTTAATGACAATAGATTATCTAATAATAAGATAATAATTTAAGAATTCTTTATTATTTATAATTTACCTCTGATAACGAAATCTCGATATAACGAATTCCGTCATTTCTAACGCCCAAAAAGCCAAAAGTCGACTAAAAGAATGTTAGAAATTTATTAAATATAGAAGACCTTGTTAGCAACCAGGTTTTTGCCAAAAAACTGTTAACAACGAAATAGTTAAAGAGATGCTTAAATAACATTGAAAAGGTTTTTTTCTTAGTATTCAATGCATAAATCTATGTACGTAGTTGACAATTATTAAATCAATAAAAAAATATAATTTTTGTAATTGAATTATTTTTAATGAAATCAAGTGTTTCTTCTAATTGTGTAATTACTGGTTTATAGTTGAGTATTTGCAGTGAATGATTATTCAATCAAAGTAGTGAAAGCGTTTACATTTAATGTCCATTAAAGTCATTAAAGATATTGAACCGTCGGGAAAAACTACGGAAATGTAATTTTCTTAAACGGATTTCTAAATGATTATACATGCCTACTTTTTTATCGTTTCCTGCTAGAAGCGTAATATCATATCTATATACTCAAGTAAAATTACTTTTATTTTACTTTTCATTTGATGAACATAACAAACTATTTACGTTTTTATATTGGATTGATTTTAAAGTAAAAGTAATTTTGAAGAAATGAATGAAGGAAACTGTACATTATATAATTTATTTATATAAAACGAAAATAAATACAAATTAAATATAAACGTAAAATATTAAAAATGAAATAATTTAAAAAAAAAACAATATTTTTTTTATACATACAAAGAAGAGATCAAAGGTTCTACGCTTAATCAAATCTTGGACTGCTTAATTTTAAGGAATTCAATATATTTGTGCCAAAAAAAGTCTTCTTTTAATGAAGAAAAATAATGTTTCACAGTTGCTAATTGCAAAGTTATAAAGAAATATGCGTTTATTACTAAACAATCCATTAATTCAAAACAACGACCATGAACATATTACAAAACATAATGAATAATGTAGACGATAATGTTTGTTTTCATTGAAGAGTACATTTTCTTCTTAAAACAAAAAAAAAACATAATATCTATGTATATTTAGGTTTATACATAAATAATACTCCTTTTGTCTTTCAAATTGATTTTTTTTAACTTACCTCTTATTAATGTAACTGTTTTAAATTACTTAAAACACTTGGTTTTAAATTTCTCGTTTCCCGGGAAAATAGGGAAAAATTTACAATCAAATTCCAATGTTGTATATTGAATGAATAAAATATTGAAGTCTAGAAATCGTTCAAGGTTAAGAGCATCTATCACCTGCAGCAGCATTTTGAAAGTGACTTAAGTCAAATTATATTTAAATTGAGTTAAATTTTCTATTAAAATAATAGCAATTATTAAATAAATAATATGTCTTTTCTTACCAGAAATGAAATTAAGCCACTTTTAAAATTAACAATTAGATTTGTTATAAAATTTGAATGAGATTTAATGTTGAAAAACTTTTGTTCCCAGTTTGAGTATTTCTTTTCTCTGTATTTTCTTTAACCATTCTTTTTCTAAATCTTCTCTAGATCTGTTGTTATGTAAAGCCTCGTTTGTATCTTCATCATCTGACGATGAATATTGTTCTAAAATTATTTTTCTCTTTCGTTTTTTGTTGAAATCATTATTTTCAAATTTGTCTTCACTCTCTGGATTGAAGAGTCTTGTTGTTTTATTCATCCCCATGGATATAATAATTTCTAAAATGATTTTTTTCGTTACATTAATTAAACATAATGATTACTAAACTAAAGTAACTGCCCAAAAAGAAAGGTATAATTTTTAGATATTAATTACTACTAATTAATTAAAGTTTCCTTCATAACAGCTTTCGGAAATTTGAAGATCCGCACTTTCGGATATTATCAATAATGAAGTGGACTTAGGCCACTTTTAAAATGATGTTCTTAAGCTTTGAACTAAGTGCGAAAATGTATTTATTCAAAATTATCATACACTTTGAATTTACCGCAAATTAAAAACGTTGTAACAGTTAGCAACAAAAACATCATATAATGTTTAAATATATTTACATATAAAAAATTCTCATTCTGTCTCAAATTATGGTATTGTTGATTGGTTAATATTTTGCGTTTCCCGGAAAACCTGGAACAAATTGTTATTTTGAATAATGTATTAAATCAAGAAAATGTTTTAGAAATCGTCCTTGAACTTTTCTAGAGTTAAGAGAATCGGTCATCTGCAGCAGCATTAAATGTTCGGAAATTTCCATATACGATCAATGTATGCATTATAAATAAGTAACAGTTATCATAAGATGACGCAGATGATCGTGAAAAGAGCGAACGAGGGTTCCCTTGGATGGATGTAACGGGTCAAGAGTTGGGTCAGTGGGTGTAGTGAAAGAAGAAGGAAACGCAATCAGCGTGGATCGGCTCCGTTCCCCTTCGTATCCATCCAGTCGGCTCCGGTCTAGAGCCGTTCACCTGGTTTCTTCCACTCGCATCGGACACTTACTTCTTCGCCGTTTGTTGTTCAGTTGACCACGCGAGAAACGCGTAACGGGTCTTTTCTTAGCGCACGAAATGTGGGCTACGGACACAGCAGAAAACCGTGTTAAACTCTCCTAAACCCGTCAACCCAGATCAAAGAGGCGAGAGCATCAGCGACAAGTGATAACAAAAATATGAGGCTTTAAGTTTTTTTTTCTTATTAAACACCAGTGATAGATACATGAAGGAACTTTTAGTTTTTAAACGATAGTGATTCGACATCTTTGAACAAAGTAAGTAATTTAATTAACGAGATGAAAAAAATAAAAACGCAACTTCCTAAAGTCATTTAAGTGAAATCCTTGGACGATGTAGTTTTGGGTATTAAAAATTATCTAACTACATTTCCCATGCAAAGATCTTTTTGTTGTTGTTGTTCTTTAAGTTTCGTAATTGTGGGAGCTGCGAGTGCATTGTGCTTCGTACTTTCGAATCCTTGGAATTCACTTTTTTTTGACTCGCGAAACCCGAATGGATTCCTGATGACTTACGAAACGTTCGGACTGCAGCAAAAGAAAAATAATTAAAGGAAAAATTGAATGCGATTCCTTGAAAACGTTATGGAGAAACGTGGCAAATGGGATGAATCACATTTGAGTAAGCCTATATGGATGAGTCTCTCGAACCGCTAATAACTAGGATACATAATTTACGAGCGGTCTCGGATGATGGAATTTGGCGAAACTATTAGCCGGGCGCCAATTAAAATCACTTCGCACTTCCTGAAATATAAACATTTAACGATATTTTCGGTTTGCGCCGAGTGCAATGACTTCAGCTTCACCGTTTCTCCCTTCTCGTCTCGTGCCTGGTCAATTAATCCACTTTATTATTATTATACGTGCGTAAAGAGACGACGAAGGAGCATAATTAACGTTCCCGTCGAGCTTTCTAAAGGAATTAAAATAATCGTGAAGAGCAGAAAGAAATGGAATAAGACCATTGTCACAACGATCGTGAAGGCACTTTCTAATTCACCCAAAATTGGAGCAGGCTCGTCTGTGCACTTGCTTTCTTGCCGTAATGGCATTGCTTTGCCGCTCGGCTCTTCTGAATTATTCAACTAGCATAGCCGTCGACGCCGGTGTCACGCCAAAGGCCATTGTTTATGCATTTATTGTTATAAAAGGCAATTCGAAAAACGAAAAAAATAATAAGCAAGCGTTTCCTCGAAGTTCCAAGGACTAATTACACCAAATATAGTGGACACTCGAACTTCAAACTTAATGCATTCCAATTTTCAACTTTCTAGATAAATTTCCCCTATAAAAATTAATAGAAATTGAAGCATTCCAATCAGAAACCTAAAATAAACTCAATATAAAAAAATTTAAGAATTTATTTAAAAATATAATATTAATAAATAATAATACCAATGGAACAGGACTTCAATAAATAAACTTATATGTATGTAAATAATACAAAATTTATTATATCTTTTCTTTCTTATTTATTATCTTTTCTTTCGACTATAATCTTAAAGTTTCTTTAGAAAGAAAACTATCAAATGTAATTATTTTAATTCTTTTTTTATTTTTCATTTTTGCAGTTAGATAAAACGACAATGTGATTATTTCTCCGAGTTTTCAGCCTCGAAATTCGAATACAGTGGAACCTCGCTTAACGAGTTAAATCCGTTTCAAAATTTCAGAATTTTTACTCGTATAGTGAAACAATTTTCCCTATATAAACTAATATAATATACGATAATGCGTTCAATTTTAGAGTAATTTTTCTTACAATTTATTTTGATCGTTAAGCGAAATTAAAACTAGTAAATATTAGTAAAAAATGAACAGTAACTAATTTGGTTTTCTTTTAAACAGTCACGTCTCTTTTGGTGTGGTTTATGTTTTTTGTATATATTTAGTTCCTCGATTAGTCCGGTTTCAAACAGTTCGCAATATTAGCGGAAAATTTGGGGAATATAACATTTCTATATAAAGAAAACTATCAAATGTAATTATTTTAATTCTTTTTTAATTTTTCATTTTTGCAGTTAGATAAAACGACAATGTGCTTATTTCTCCGAGTTTTCAGCCTCTTGAGTTTTCGATTGTTCGAGTTTCGAATTGCTCGAACATCAAACCGTTCGAAATTCGAATACAGTGGAACCTCGCTTAACGAGTTAAATCCGTTTCAAAATTTCAGAATTTTTACTCGTATAGTGAAACAATTTTCTCTATATAAACTAATATAATATACGATAATGTGTTCAATTTTAGAGTAATTTTTCTTACAATTTATTTTGATCGTTAAGCGAAATTAAAACTAGTAAATATTAGTAAAAAATGAACAGTAACTAATTTGGTTTCCTTTTAAACAGTCATGTCTCTTTTGGTGTGGTTTTTGTTGTTTTGTATATATTTAGTTCCTCGATTAGTCCGGTTTCAAACAGTTCGCAATATTAGCGGAAAATTTGGGGAATATAACATTTCTTTATAACGAAAACTATCAAACGTAATTATTTGTTCCGTTTTTAATTTTCATAGTGAAATAAAACGACAACGTTTGATTTTCGAATTGTTCGAACATCAAACCGTTCGAAATTCGAATACAGTGGAACCTCGCTTAACGAATTAAATCCGTTTCAAAATTTCAGAATTTTTACTCGTATAGTGAAACAATTTTCCCTATATAAACTAATATAATATACGATAATGCGTTCAATTTTAGAGTAATTTTTTTTACAATTTATTTTGATCGTTCAGCGAAATTAAAACTAGTAAATATTAGTAAAAAATGAACAGTAACTAATTCGGTTTTCTTTTTAAACAGTCATGTCTCTTTTGGTGTGGTTTTTGTTGTTTTGTATATATTTAGTTCCTCGATTAGTCCGGTTTCAAACAGTTCGCAATATTAGCGGAAAATTTCGGGAATATAACATTTCTTTATAAAGAAAACTATCAAATGTAATTATTTGTTCCGTTTTTAATTTTCATAGTGAAATAAAACGACAATGTGACTCTTTATTTGAGTTTGGAATTGTTCGAACATCAAACCGTTCGAAATTTGAATATGCATAAATAAAAACTAGGAAATATTATATTTAAAAAAATATTAGTAAAAAAGGGAACAGTAACTATTATTAATTTGGTTTCACTGTAAACAGTCAAGTCTCTTTTTGTGCGGTTTATTTTCATAATTATTAATATTAATTTAATTAATTAATTATGCATTATTAATAGCATGTGGAAAACAGGTGTTTATGTTTATTTTTTTGGTATATATTATGATTAAAAATTTACGTATAACTTGAATTAAAATAATTAGGTCGAGACAATATATTATTTCCTGTAAATGTATGCATCGTGCCACTTTCATCTTAGACCATTTCCGATCATTAGTTTTGAATTTCGATAAATAATCAAATACTTTTATAAATAGAAATACGAAAGTATTGATCTCATAGAATTAGAATATTCAATATTAACTGTGTTTTTTTTAAATATTTAATAACATTCATACTTCACCTATATTTAGCCTACATATTTAGTTAATTATAGTTAAACGTTCCTTAAAATTAAAATTAATATATTAATAATTTGTTATTTATTTCTAAACAATAATTTATTGAAGAGAATATATAAAAAAACACATAAATAATCGCCTACAAATAAAAAGCAGATGCACTAAAATAATATAAATTGAAAAATATACTCTTAAAACAAAGAAACTGCTTAACGAGTTTAATCCGTTCCAAAATTTCCAGATTTTATGCGAAACGTCGCTCGTTCAGCGAGTCATTTTTCTTACAATTCATTTTGCTCGTTATGCGAGGTTCCACTGTATATATAAATTAAACAAAACAAAACACAATAAATTATTACGCAAAACTTTCTTTATAACTTATTTTCTATAAACTATGTGAGTACATTTTTTTGTTCATCAATTTTGTTCCATTGTAGTAGCATTAATGCAGTTAAAATGTTCACTTAAGGGCAGTTATATGGTCGAGACGTGCATGCATATAATTGTAATAACGTTTTGCAACAAAATTCAAGTCTTCAAGGTTATATGATTATAATATTTAAAATAGAATATGCATCTGTTGTTAATAATCAAAAATATATAATCAAGTAACTTTCCAAAGGTCGATATTGAAGTTTTTTCTAAAACACATCAATATGCTATAAATACACTGTGAGTTATTTGTTTGGAAACCGGATGGTTCTTTTAAATTCTAGAACAAGTTTTTTTGTATGTATTTTTGTTATATTTTTCTTGGATTGGAATTACATAAGCACGACTTTCTTAATCACCAAATGTATTGTTCAATTCTAACTAAAACTAAAATTATTCAATTTATTCAAATTCTCAAATGAAACTAATTACTAAAATCTTATTAAATACAGAAATATCTCGCATAGTGCGGGTAATCGATTCTTTCTATATAGCGGACTGTTTGAAACCGGACTAAGCAGAACTAACGCATACAAACAAACTGCACAGATATAAGCTAGACTTGAACAGTTTTGTGTACTACTTTTTTTTTACAATTTATTTGTATTTTTCTCAATTAAAATTTAGTTTTTTTTTGAAATTATCAAACCGGACTACAGTGAATTCGGACTGATTGAATCCGCATTATTAAAAACGCTTTCCGTTAAAAATAATCCTACAATTAAACTGAGAATATAATTTCTTTATAAATCTTCTACGTTTTACTATAATTATGAATTATTTTATAATAAAATTACATAATTAAATGTAAAAATAATCGCAATTACAATTGGATACGTTTTACAATTACTTAGAATTTTTACAAGAATATTTCAATCCAAAGCAATATTAAATGTATATTTTTTGTTATTTCTATTAACTGTAAGTAAATTTTTCATATTAATTTTGTAACAACTTTTTCCTTTTAAAATAAAATTTGTAAACAAAAAAATAATTATTCGTTCATTAAATATTAACTAGTAATAAATATACAATATTCTTCTATATAATTACATAAAATAAAGTATTCTTGATTATCTGTACAAACTAAGCGTTTGTAACTGTTTCGTAACTAATATACGAACAGATAAAGTTCATCGAAATTTTAAAGCAATTAACATTTACAAGTTGAAAAGTTCAGTATTTCGATAATGCACGTACTTTCTATTTATATAATTGCATGCTATTTTGTGTAATTATAGAAGAAAAAAGATATACGTTTCAAGAGAAATGATCAATTATTAAGTGATGAGAAAACTAAGGCAAAAATAATAGTTTCATTTCGATTTTACGAAATGAAAGTGTGCCGCATCCTGAGAATATTATTTGACGACCGCATTATTATGATTTTGCGGTTTGCGTCGTGTTTAATAAAGCACACAATAGGTGAATCACTCTTCAAATTATTTCACATTGATAGCATAAACCACTCCTGATTATCAGAAAACAAAAATAATAAAGGTTTACTTTTAGTCTTACTTTTAGTACGTTTCCAACAAGTCTTATTAATTTGTTATTACAAGAAAAACTAATTCGTTTATGAGGTATAAAGTGTAAGTGAAAATACAAATATTTTATGTTGAATATTTATACCTTAGTACAATTACTAAAAACTAACATTTATATAAAAATTATAAAAGTGTATGTTAGTACAGTAAGTAAACTATATAGAAGTTAAAAAATGATCATTTATGTGTACTAATTAATTATTTAGAATTTATTTTGTTTTTGCTCAATTAAAATTTTGATTGTTTTGAAATTTTCAAATCATACTATAATGAATCCGCACTGATTGAAACCTCGCTATGCAAAGTGTTACTGTATAATTAATATGTTTTTCTTAGAAAATATATGAAATTTGAAGATTTATTTTTGCATATTCGTAAATTATTATTGCATTGTGACTACGTTATAAACTAGAAAATATCAGAATTATAAAACAATCTTAGTTTAAAAACATATCCTTATTATATTATATAATTTAAAGGAAATTCTATAATTTTAATAATTAATCGGATAAAGATAATGAAGCTTCAATACAACAAAGTCCATTACCTATATTGTTTGAATCTGCTCTAATGGTTTTCTAATAAAATGAAGACGAAATTAAAGAAGTTTATTAGCGAACTTCTCTAGTATTTATACCAAAACATTTTTTTCGCAAATCGAAGTATGATTATATATCAAATGTACCATTAAATAATTCCAATTAGTAACAAAGATGATTGTTTCTTGGAAGGAAAAGTCAGCTACTATTTTATGTAACATGTATCAAATAAAAGACGTTTGTTAACTTGTTAAAGAAAAATTAGACTTTATAAAGACTTTTTATTAATAACATTTCATATATTTTTCCCAATATCTTTCTACAAAATGTCATTATCTGTCTAATAGTTAAATTATTTGAAAACGTAATAATAATTAATGAAGAAATTCCTTGAAAATACAAATATCATTTTTTTTACATCAAAATATTGAACTTCCTTTTTATTTATTTTTTTTCAAAGAGCAACTATAAAGGTTATTATAATATTTTTTTAATTTTTGAATATAAATTGTTTGTAAATATTAATAATAATATTCGTAACTTTTGTTAAGTTTTACATGCAAATAAAATAAATTTGATAGAAAGTATTTTAGCTGCATCAAATATTTATGATAATATGATAAATCTAACATTTCTATCATCTTAAAAAAGCAAAACAACAACTTGCAAGTATGTTATAATAATTAGGCTATGCAAATTACAAATGACCTTTCTCAAAAAGTTCAAGTTTAAAAAATAATGTATGTCAATATATTCAAAATCTAAAAATATTTCATAGTAATTTCTGTAAAAATTATAATTTTGATTTAGGAAAAGTTACATAAATGAATCTATATAATAATATATATAGAAACAGTTAAACATACATAATTAACACGTATTTTCAGTAATATCTTAACCCACATTGTATAATATGCAATGACTGAATAGATTGTAAATGGAAAGTGACTTGCATATGTGAAACTAATTATTATCTGCACTATTGCGAAGTTCAAGCTTTATTGAAATACCGACTGGATAGAAACAATAATTGCGTTTGTCGCGAAAGGGAACGTGAGACATGGAAAGTAAACGCTTGAAAATTGTTGCTACCTCTCCAATAAGCCGTTATGTAACGCAATCTATGTAACCTGAATACCATTAATATTCCATTACGAAATTAATAAATCTATTATAAACCATATATTTATGATTTTATTGATTCAAAATTTATTAATAACAGAATTGTGTCTGATTTTAGTCATAATATTATTAAAAGAGATTAGAGTAAAAGTTATGAAATATTGTATTTACCAAAAAGTCCTTATAAAGTCAAGAAAAAAATCCTTATAACAAATTAGCAAACAATACCCGACTTACGAACTAGTCCGTTCCAAAGGGTTGTTTGTAAGTCGAATTTGTACGTAAGTCGGGGAAATTTTAAAAATTTCTGGTCGTAAATCCCCCCTGTACTACCTGAACTAGTTTTTGGTATATTAAGACAGCGTTCATATGTAGTTATACCCAAATTAGCTGTCTACAAAACTTCGTTTTCAAAGGTATTAATACTAGAGAAGTTCTCAAATGAATTTCGATATTAACAAGGTTTTTAAATCTTCCACATAGAAGATTACGAAACCTATTGATCAAACCATCTTTTTGTATGTTAATTTCTTGTAGTATAACTGGAAATATTTTGTCTTAATTTTGACTTTGTTATATCAAAGATTTATTATTAGAGGTTACGTTAACCGATATATAACTTTATAAAGTACTAATAGTAACATTTATATCATCTTTTGTTGATAAAATGCAATGCAAGATATTGCCATTAATTAAAACGAAAGGAAGTGTTAAAGCACTTCCAGATGGACAAGAAGTCTGTTCACGGTAATATTATTATATTACCGTGAACAGTAGTGAAAATAATATTAAAGAATCAAACATCTGTCGACGTACGTAACTTCTTTATATAGGAAGAAGAATGAAACCGTGCCATTGAACTTATGTAGGTGTATTAAAACAATTTAAAGCATATATGATTTTTTTCTTGTCGACAAATTTATACTCCAATTTTGGAATTTTATTTTTTTTTTAAATAAAATCAATTAATTTCTTTTCAAAGATAAATCATAAGAAATATTGGGAAATTTCGTGCTAATTTCCATTGAATCCGCATGATTATATCAGATTTGTTATAAACAATTGACTTATGTATATATTCTGAAAGAAAGACATTTCGACTGTCTTTAGAAAACGTTTTGATCAAATGATTTGTATCAGTTTAGTAACTTGCCTCTCTTGAAAATGGGAGGAATTAAATTGCATTTTAGACTTTAATACTTAACAGTTACTGGAAACCAAAAATGTCAAAGCAATAACTAAGAAATATTCTGTTTACAAAGCAGAACCGCAGCAACAATCGTATTCCATCAATCATCTTGATATTGAAGATATAGTTAATTATACTGATCTTCTACTTCAAGATTCTACACTTCGATCTTAACCATTGGGGCAGATTCAAACAATACAGGTATCCACCGACTTAGGAACTAGTTACGTTCCAAAGTGTTGTTCGTAAGTCGAATTTGTTCGTAAGTCGGGGAAATTTTCAAAATTTTGAAAAAATAGATTAAAATAAACAAAATACTTACTTCCAATGTAGACATCACAATTATTTAAAAAAAAAAACGACAAAAGAAACAAATGCAACAAAACAGATAGTACAGATCTTCTGTATTATATTTTATTAAAGAAATTATCAATTTTTGTTTGGACAGTTGGGGGATACCTGTACTAGTTTTTAATATATTAAGACAGCGTTATATGAAGTCACATTAACATTTAGTAAATAAGTAAATTTAGAACGCTAATACAGCCTAAGTTTTGAATGTAAAACGTTCAGTATTCTACAAACATAGGATAGTACACTAGTCCTGCGGGATAAAAAGTTTTTTTTCCAGCCCCATTTCTGCCCCTTTCAGGTTTAACAGCCACCACAAATTTTTGTTGGGAATCGAACCAACGACTTTAAGTATCAGATAAGACCATAGCCAGGATAAAAAGTTGATGACCAGAAAATAAAATCAAATAGTAGTTTCATAAAAAAAACAGTTACATAAACTACACATATGTTTCTATGATAGGCAACCATTATATCTCGTATGCATTGTATTGCATAATAACACATTTCATACTTATTGCTACTATTAACAATATGTTAAATATTTTTTCTTAAGACTGATTTCTTAATCATTTTATAAAAGCACATGCGTCAATAATAACGTGTTATAATATGTTTTACTATTTTTTTTTATAAAACATCAATTTTTATTTACAATCTTTCTATATAAGAATAATAAGTAAATTTCTTGGTGGTACAAATGTAATGAACACGGGGAAGGAACTCAACAATATCCACCTATATAAATTAGTATAATATAATGGATTTACTAGTAGATTTTCCACTAGTTTATTTGGGTGTGATTGTAGTCTTTCTTTGATATGTTTTAGTATAATATAGAAACTAAAATATTGAGTAAAATCTAGAAAACACAATTTTTCTAATACAAAATTAATTTTAATAGTAAAAACATAAAATTTAATTATTTAATTAAATTAATTGCTAATAAGTTGCAAAATTTCCTTTACTTGTTATTCTCTCTACTTTTCTGTGTATTCTTATATGTTATTGTAAAAATATTAATTGTTGATAATTATTAATTTTTTTAATGTTTTACAAGCAAATGATTTGAACATATGGAAGTACGTTTTTGTTTAAAGCTGTAGTCGCTCCAATATCCGCCTCCTTTCAATTATACAATCCAAACAGGAATTACAGCACTGTCAGTTGAAAATGTTTGGTTCGAGCATAAACAAACCCGATTTAAAATAAGGAATAATAACTTATATACAAAACTTGGAAGATGTATTTTCGGCGCAGAGAAGAGCACCTATATATTTTGATTAATGGCTTCCACTTTTTTGGGAAGCTCGAATAATAGACGTCCGGCCTACGCATACAATTTCACTTTCTATTTAACCGAATCTAAACACGAAACAGAATGTTTCAATAATTCAAAATGTTTGGAGTACTGTTTAGATTCTGGGGAGGAAGTAGTTTTCTTAAGCGAAATATTAACGACACGGACGGAAAGAAAGTCTCCGTTCTCTGCTTCGTATTGCAGTGCCAATGGAGCCGGAAATGCGCGGCGCGTAAACTTCCTCCACTCAAAAAAAAATAAAAATCGACCTCTTAAAGAGTACCATAAGGTTACATAACGCAAATGTAGAACAAAGAACTTTGAAACAATGGTATTAATTTTAGACAATATTGTTTTTATTTTTGTTTTTAATCGTTTCCTTTCTTGTTTCAGTTTGTGCAGAGATGTTGCCGGTTTATTTATTGTTGGCCTTTCTGGCTGTACGAAGTATTGATGGACATGGCAGACTAATCGAACCACCAAGTAGGGCTTCCGCCTGGCGGTACGGCTTCAATACACCGCACAACTTCAATGACCACGAGCTTTATTGTGGCGGTTTTACGCGACAGTGGGTCAAGAATGAGGGCAAGTGCGGAGTCTGTGGAGATCCATGGGATTCTAAGTAAGTTTACCACAATTTCCTTTGTTCAATTTCCTTACACTTTAATTGATAAAAAAAATTCGAATCAAAAATGTTAATAAAATTTTCAATTTTCAATTGATGTGTAGAATTTATTACATACTTCCGAAAAACAGTTGCTGCATTTCAATTTTACGGTATTGTTGATATTTTCCTAGAAAATAACCAACCGATACAAAAAGAAAGTATGGATAATTTAGTAATGATGATCGCAAACACAAACTAAAGTCACATAACGTTGATTCTCGTAAAATGAAGTATGTACTATAGTCAATTGATTCAAAACATTTCCACCATTCCCTTCTGCAAAAGAAGCACATTAAGATCATTGGCACATGAATCTAAATTTCAAAATACTTTTGGCTTATTGAAAAAGGAAAAGAAATTAAGTAAAACGCTTGTAGACCGATGAGACGTTAAGACAAAGTTCGACTTTAATGACTTCTATAAAACCGCCGTTGAAACAGCGTAGGAATTTGTTAAACTTTTTTGTCTATGATTTATCTATGTTTCTTCTTTTAATTAACATTAATTCCTCATTTTCTTGTTTCTAACTAAATGTAGCAACTATTTCTGGACAAAAATCTAAGTGAAATGTAGCAACTATTTTCGGAAAGAGGATGTAATATACCTTGTTTTGGATCTATCAAACTAACTTTCAATACAAAATTTAATTTTCCTAGTCACCAACAAAATTGCATCTTCAATCAATATCGTATATTGGATAGTGGAACTTTAAAAAAAAAACCTAATTGATGAGACTTTCAAGAGAAGAGAAAAGAGTGAGTGGAAAAAAAAGTTACCTATTGTTATAATTACAATTTCAAAAGATTATAGCAATAATTAAAGTAATATGAGACAAACATGTAAATAAAATTGCATGAAAAATTGTTATCACGTAAAAACCAAATATATAATGAATCATAATATATTTCCTTGATGCTTAATGTTACTTTTGTATTTTTTTTGTAACCTAATGAGTAAATTCAAATCGAAGCTTGAAAATGATAAATTTCTAAAAGAAATGCAAATGTATGTCAGTATTTCCAAATACTAGTATCATATTCTCTTCGAAAATGATTAATCTCTATTTCTACATAGTTTTATTGCAATAGTCTTAATTATAAGTAATTTTTATCTTACGAAAACTGATAATGAATTAATTTTATTCTTATAGACCAGAAGTTCCCAAACTTGTTTGATATTGATTTTTTGTAAATTTCTAAGTGTAGTGAAGTTTACTGTTAAAACTTAAAGTAAAAACACATGTTAAGTTTTATACATAGAATAGAATTTTGTATCTGTTATGTAAAATATAGGTAACATAAAATAAACTAAGCAATAAGTAAATGTTTTTAGTGAGAAGGATGAACCTGATGCTTTAATAAAAAAATATCAACATTTGGCGTCAATTTTGTAAGGTTTAATCTTAAATCTGCTCGTCTAATGATGTCCAGTCTGTTACTTTTTTTCTTTAGGTGATTGGTAACAGCTTTCCACTAGGTATGACGATGGAAAGGAAATTAAAAATTTCCTCGCTATATTCCATAATACGGTATAAGTAACGGAACGGCTATGTTGTTTTGCAGCCATAATTTCTGATATCCGTTTTTAAACTGAACCTTAAGTTCTTCGTTTGTACTTAGTTCAGTCAGTTCCTCTTGTATTATGACATTCGTTTCTTCTATGTCACCATGTGGGTTAATTATCTACGGTGGTATTATCAAACCTAGTTTCTAAATCTGAATAGAGGGTATTTAAATGCTGAACGTAGGTTGTTGAAACGTCGTCTTCCTGGCAGTTTGTCCGTCCAATATTTTGCTTCATTAGTTTATCACTGGCAAGAAACGCTGGTAAGATGGACTTTGTTTTAATCAAATTTATTTTTATCTTTAGTATCTGGAAATTCTACAATAGTCTCAAAAAGTGCAAAAAAAATCTTGTCAAACATAAGGCTTTCGACAGCCAGAGTACTTCAGTGTGAAGGAGTAATTGATGAAAGTATTCAATGCGTTGCTTCGGATTCGGTTTACTGCATCAATGACTAATTGAAGAGATTCATACAATCTAACACTTAAATTTATATAATTTGTATAAGTATTTATATTATAAGATAGTATAATAGATAGTAAATAGGTACTATCAGTGTATGTTGAGATCCACTATCGTGGACCCCCATTTTCATTTAATGGACCCCCAAATTTGTTTTTCGCTGACCGATATAGACCACTTTGGGAATCACTGTTACAGACAAATATCTTGGCTATGTCAATTCTGGATTTTTTTTCTTGTAAATTCTTGTATACTTTCATGTGAATCATTGTTAATGATCATTTTCTAAAATATAATTATATTTGAAACATTTGTTATTGTTTTCAGGATTCCAAGAGCTCATGAATATGGAGGAGCCTACGGCCAGGGTGTAATAGTAAGACAATACAAGCCCGGTCAGACGATAAACATACGCGTGGAATTAACAGCATCGCATTTCGGATTCTTCGAGTTCTCCCTGTGTCCCAACTTCAAGAACGCGACGCAAGAATGTCTAGCGCGCAACATTTTGCAACTCCTGAAGCCGCAGGAAAATGTCGAGCACATGTCGACGAGGTATTTCCCAAAAGACGGAAACAAAGTGTACGAAATGAAGTACAAACTGCCGAAACTCACTTGTCCGCACTGCCTTCTCCAATGGAGATACATAGCAGGTCCGTACATAAATCCTAATTTAAACATTACAGTTTTTCAATTTGTTTTGTACTTATAGGTAATAACTGGGGTGACTGTGCGAACGGTACCGGAGCTGTTGGTTGCGGTCCGCAGGAGGAATTCAGGGCATGTGCCGATGTCGCACTCGGATCCATGACTACTCCAGATGAAGAAGTCGAGACCAACGAGATACCGGAGGAGGTGGAACAAGAGGCCACTCAGAAACCGCAAGAACAACCAGAGTCTTCTTACTCCCCAATATCGTCCTTGGTCATTGGGCTCGTGTCTTTTTTAGCAATATTTTTAGTTTTGTCCCTTCTATTCTTTCACTATTACAATCTTGGTTCTAAACTCAAGAACTGGATGCTGGCTCATAAGTTTCCAGCCGATAAACAGGATGCCGAAAAGCCGCCACTGCCACCACCAAGGAACAAGAAACGACAACCTGATGGCATGTTCGAAGTCAGTTTGAACAAGCAAGAGAGTCTGGCCTGATTATAAACGCAATATATAGTATATTTATAAGTACCATCAGAGTCGTTTTATTAACCTTAAATCCATTATCCATAAACTGTAAATTTTAGAAAACTAAATATTTTTAATTAAGTATACGAAATGTATTTTGGTAATTTATGATGAATATTATTTTTGATAAATACTTCATTTAAAAATTGATGAGAATGATAAAAAAATGTTTGATGAAGTATAAATATAATTCCTTGATCTTAAGTTGTCTTATAAAGATTACTTCTTAAAGACTCATATTCTGATTAGTGAATTGTCTGATTGTAGGGGAATATGTATAAGAAAAATAAATGAAAACATCAATTGTTAGAATGTTGTTTTAAAATAATAGATTTTTCTAAATTCAACGGTAAAAACCGAGGATATTTATCATAGTTGAATGACTAAAGCAACTTGTTTCACAAGATAGAAACCCTGCACAATCTGAAACTTTGTACAATTTAAGTAAAAGTACTTTTTGGTAATTCTTACTCAATTAAAGAACTTTCCCTAGTTTATTTTTTATATACAATACAAAATTATGTAGTGTTTGTTTTGCATCTTTATTGTTCATAATTTCTTGTGTTTTTTTTCACTTGAACTTGTTCTAATTTGAATGTATACAAGTTTATTAATCGTTATTATAACTACGTTTTAAACCAGTCCAATTTAAGCAACTGATTGTGGTATAAACACATTCATTTCTGTAAGTGTACTTACTATAATCTCATCTTTCTAGTAAAATATTATAATAAGTAAGTAGTCAAATTTAGTCGATTTTAGGCAACACTCTTTACAAATTTATTTGGTTTTGTTTCTGCTAATTAATTTCATAACAGGTTTCCTCAGTATTAAACAAAAAAAATGATAAAATAATTCATGAATTGAACAAATTTTCAATTCAATATGGCAAATTAAAATCGAATTATCATTGGAATGTGTATTGTTTCCAAGAAGGATTGTCTAATATCTCATCTTATTTAAACGATAATCTCAACAAAGACAACATTGTGTGCAGGTAAACCAATTAAAACATCCTCCTCGTACCTCGACATAAACAAGTTTGGTATATTTAACAGGCGTTTTATGGTTATGATAAAATTAATTAGAAGGAGGATACAATTATAAACGTTTAATATACAAAAGTTGAAAATAAAATACAAAATAATTTAATTGTTCACCATCTTTCAATACAAATCATTAGTCATTGTTTCCGTTTAATTCCTTTTCTTGAGAAACTAAATATAGATACAATAATAATTGCACTTCTGATTGCAAAACAAACAACCGTTGAAACAATTCCATTCATCACTTTTTACTAGTAATAATGCGAATCTTATTTTGTAGATCAGCCTTTACTCTCTTCTTAACATTTTGAAGGGCCAGAAATTCCTAAATTTCTAAACCTAAGTGGAGGCCACACAAGAAATGTATTTGTAACAATAAAAAAAATCAATTGTTTTAAAGCATTTGCTGATTAGAAGGTGGTAATTGCACGTTCCTGGACATTTTCTAGAAAATTATAATACAATTATAAAGGTGGAAGAATGCACGTACTAAATAAATTAATTTTGGATTAATTTTTGGAAAATATTTACACTTCCAATATTTGACTTATTTTAACTGCAGAACTCATATAAGGATTTTATTATCCTATACCAACATTTCTCAATAGAAAATTAGACTAGAAAATATCTTATGGCTTCAAAATACTCTACAAAAATCACCTATACATTGTTATATTTTTGCGGAAAGGTTAAAGTTGAGTTGAGAAATAGATATTATAGGAAAACGAAAATATTCCATAACGAAAACTTGCATTTAAACAATTAATAATAATATTTATGTTATTAATTTTGCATAATTGTTACAATAAAATTAATACTACTAAACGGAAATTATTTTCTAGGTAAAAATAAATTAAAACTTACTTATTAATATTAGTAAACAAATGTTTTGTTTACGGAAAGTAATTATAAAGAAGGCTCGGAATGGAAATCTTAAATCTAATATATGCAATTTGCATTTTCAATTTTCCTTTACCATTCTGAACAAACGAAGGCCGATCAACGTCAATTGCATGGCATACTAAACATTTTCAACCGTATGTATACATAGATTCTCTAAAGATAAACAAAATGTTTATAAACATAGATATTCTTCATGTAATTTTCTTGAAATTTTCACAATACTATACTTGTTGCAATCAGAATTTAGATGTATTGCAATCAGAATTTAGATGTATTTTGGTAGACCATACCATCCGATGTTGATTCATCTGTTGACGTATCTGTCTGATTCAGTCTTTTTAGAAATTTAGGAATTTCTGGCCCCTTATAGACTCAAAGCACTATAGAACACCTAGACACGTGTCTCATTGCCATAATGGATAATCCGCCACTGTATGTACCTCAAGAATAGACAAAAACAATATATATTAATCCACAATTGGAATATAAATACATGCAAATTTTAAGCCGAGAGCTATTACATACAATTGTCGAAATCATGTATTAGAGAAACCGCTGAATTCAATTAACCTTTAAGTCAGCACATTCTTAAATAATGAGATTTCCGTTTATTTCGATTTCAAATAAAACTTGAACAATATCTTAACATGCAAATATCGTTTTTTTTTTAACAATTATTTATTCCTGTTTATGTTTCCAATCCGCATTCGATACAAATGTGACGATATATCACGAAACATAGGAAGTTGTCAGAAAATGACAATGCATGTAGAGGCAGTAGATATTAACAAGGATTTACGTGGCTCAAAAAAAAAATGTAAATATATAATTATTATAAACGCATTCAAGGACACGCGATCGTAAACGGTAATTTATTTTCTCAAATTCACCAATAAAAATCATATTTTTTCTATTCTTGTTGCAAAAAAATGCAATCAATTGTTTCTAGAATATTAATATAAAAGTGTTGTTGTTTCTTTAATTACAGTAATCATATGTTTTATACATATAAGAAGAAACGAAACTATAAATTAGTTTGATTCCATTCATCTTTATTAAAATGGGAATTTGTATATTAAGAAAACTTTTAGTTGCATTTATGTATGACGTATTCAAATATTAGCTTATAAATAATAAGTATGTTCGGTTAACGAACACAATTTGTTCAAAGCTTCAAACTTCATGGTACCGCTATAGTAAGCTCCAAAATTCCCATTAATTGGTACTGCGTAAAATAGAAATTGCGTTACAAGAAACTTAGAATTAGTAGAAAAGGAAATTTCTCCAGATCAGATTAATATTTACCGCGTTATAGGAAGCTCAGAAATAGTCCAAAACAGATTAATTTGTCTTTGTATCATGTCTTCTTTTCACATCATTCAAATTGAAAATATCAATCCATACTTTATCGTTTATGAGTCCCATTTGCATTGTAGAGTTTTAATAGTATTTCAATGCGCAATGTATTATGATTCATGCCAAACGGTCGTTGCAAATCTAACATAAAGCTATCAACTGCAAATTTTCAAGTAAATGTCTATTTTATTGAGTGAATTATGCTTTCAATATGAACAAATATGAGTTAATAAAATTGATACAAGTTTTTCATAGATTTGCGAAAAAAAATTACATTTATCTTATTGTGGCACATTTCCAGTGGGATATATGAAAATGAAGTTGATATTGAAGAACCAGATGTATCTTACGTTAAAATAGTTGAAAAAGTTAATGGTATAGAAACAATGCTAATATTCAACTAATAAAGTAGATTGATAAAATTATAATGAAAAGTACTTGTTCTAAAAAATTTCAAGAATTAAGTGTCTAATGGGACTCATTTATCCCAAAGCCCAAATTTTATATTTTGAAAACAAGTTATTACATTAACATAAATATTAAGAGAAAAAGTTTTAAATATAATATCGTCCAAATGGTGGCCTTGAGGGATAAATATTATATTTTTTTTTCTTTATTTCTAGATTAGTATACCAATGCATTTGAAGTAAATGTATGAGTTAATTGCATCCATTGCTTTAGATCAGCGGCCGGGGAACTTTTTTAACCATTACCCCAAAATATTATTGCGTAAGTCGACCCTCCCCCCATTCTGAATGGAAAACAATCAATGTAAATTTTAAATAAACATTATTTATTGAATTAATTTGCATTTACATATTATAAAAAAAAGTTACATGAAAATAGTAACAAATAAAAATTAGACAAATTATACTTACTTTACGTCATAAGTATATTATGCAATGCAAATAAGTAACAAAATATATAATAAACAGAGCAAAACTAAAATAAAATTCTTAAATTGGAACAAACAAAAATTAATTGAAAACTTTCCCCCTTCAGGTTTTGGAAACATGATGTTGCTTCATGTTTGATATAATTACTTTAAAATTGGGACTTTTTGATGTAAGAGCAATTTGAATACAGTCTTCGGCGTTTAATCGATTTCTGTTTTTCGTTTTTATGTTCATTAGAGTGGAAAAGCCTTGTTCACAAAGGTAGGTTGTTGCAAATGGCAGCAATTTTTTTACCGCCTCCTCATGTGCAATTTTGAAAGCCTTTGCAGCCTTTGACAACCAAAAAGACGACAAGATTTGCTTGTCTCAGAAATGCAAATGGCAGCAATTTTTTTACCGCCTCCTCATGTGCAATTTTGAAAGCCTTTGCAGCCTTTGACAACCAAAAAGACGACAGATTTCCTTTGGTATCAAATTGAATACGTGCTTCAGTATTGGATCGAAGTTCAAGAAATGTCTCTGCTAAACCTGGAGGTTCTTCTGGTATGTTAGTAATTTCACATTTAAAAGGATCTACAACCCAATTCACAGTTTGTACATCAAGATCTTAAATTTACTCAATGTTCACATTGATGAACAGATTGTTCATAAAATTATACGACATAAAAAATAATAAATTTCACATTTCGTTGAACAATTACGAGAAATCTAAGTGTGAGTAAATTTTTGTAGTACAATGATTCATATGAAACCGCTGGGAAATTGCAGGATTTATTCTGGCCCACAGAGAATAAGATTAGATATATACTAACAAATATGAGCAATATTTCACTATGAACTTACAACAAACAACAAAACATTGCGGTTGTTATTTTGTAATTAATTAATGCAATTGTATATTGTATACTAATTTAAAACGTTGATGGAAATTAATTGTTTCCGTTAACAAGAAAATTCCATGAATATATTAAATTATTTACAAAATGTGCTTAGTTTAGAAAAATATTGTATTGCAAATATTTTCGAAAATTCTTAATAAGAAAATAGTGAAATTTGATAATTTTTCTAAAAAAAGTATGTCAAAAATTACTTTCATTTTTTCTTTGGTTGGAAAGACCAAAGCCAGAATAAAATAATGTAAAATGTACAATTAATTTATATAATTAATAACTAGAGAATAAGTAACAATAAATTGATATAAAAACTGTAAAAGATAAAGTAAAAAGTAATAGTTATGCAATTTGAATTTTTTTTTTAAAGTAATCAAAAAGAATTACGTAAAACTGAACTGTATCGATGTCGCATTGTTTACGACGCACGCAAAAATCAAAAGTAAATAAAAAATAGAAAACGTTTCAAAACTTTACGTATTACGACATTGAAATTACTTCTGGTTATTCGTCGTTATTTCCCGATGTACAATCACAAATTCGTTGACCCTACTACTATCGCCGCAAAGATTTATAGTCATTTTTATTACATTTTTATACTTTTATAATAAATTTAGATATTTATATGTAATTTTATATTTTAGATATAATAAATTTGTTTAATTTTTAATTTATTTGTTTACAAAATAAATACAGCATAGTGTGGGTAATCTTAATAATTCCGACAAATGAAACCGTACTAATTGAGGTCTTCCAAACCACATAAAAACGAACCGCACTAAAAGAGACTGTACAATAGAGAAAAATCGATTATTTATTTATACAAAATAATGAGTACACACTCATTTTTAGACTATATTTTTTGCTAAATTCAAATTTAGTTACTACAGTGAATCCGGACTGATCGAATCCGCACTTTGCGAGGTATTGATTGCTGTAGAATGAATCATTCATCATCAATTATTATAAACAAATTCAGTGTCTTCACTTAATGTTACTTTTTTGAAACACATGTAAAAAAAATATAAAAGAAATATATTATCAATTTTTGTTACATTATAGAATTATCATACAAAAATCTATTATTTTTTTATACAAATGATCAAGTGTTAAAATATTAATAATAATTAATTGATTTGTATATTAATACGAAGCGACAATAACAAAATAAACTAAAAATTTATCATTTTATAAAATCGTATTTGCATTATTAGAATTAGTATTGCGTTTATAGATTTAATATATAAGCTAAAATGTAATTAGCGTGAAAATACTGAAAGGAAAGGTAAATTCCCATGAAAAATTCAATAAAAAAATTTATATAAAAGATACGATATGAACAATCACTCGACAATTTGCTTCTAACTTGTTTGATGCGACTTTTAATTCTATCGAAACCTGTATATGTGATTTGCACTCAGAAATGCTTATAAATAGAACTAAATGATGACGTAGAGAATGAAAAAATGCATCTATTCGCAAGCAATTTTTAATTGACTCAATTATAGAAATTATAGAAAAATTGAATTGCCTAGAAAATACTTATCTGGACAATGTAACTTCTGAACTTTACTTAACCTCTGATATTTCCGTAGTTTCAACATACATTGAATTTACTTTTAATATCAAAAATCTAATCTAATTATGAGTAAATCAATTTTTTTATGAATTATAGTAGATATTTAAGAAAATATTACAATTTTGTCTATATTATTGCAATAAACGTTTATTTTTAAAAGAGAAATATAAGAATTGTAGCAAATTCGACATGTTTCCATTTAATTATAATTTAAAACACAATTATAATATAAAAATTACATTATCTGAGACATGAATTGAGAAATATGTAAAACAATTTAATGATGCTATTAACCTCAGTAAGTTATCAACATTATAATCAAATTCTAAGAATTAATCGTAGATTAAACCGTATCTTATTCCGTTTCTTTAAACATCGCAAACTTTATATTTAAATATAAACTCATTTAAAAATTCAATTCTTATACTTTTTCTCAGGCATAATACAAAATATTTATTGATATATAAAATTAATATAAAAATACACCAAAACTTAGCAAAATATAATATAATAAAGATACAGTGGAACCTCGCTTAACGAGCATAACCGTTCCAAAATTTGCGAATTTCTACTCGATTAGTGCATATAAACTAATGTTATATACGATAATGCGTTCCATTTTCTTACAATTTATTTTGCTCGTTAAACGAAATACTCGTTATGCGAGGTTCCACTGTATATAGAAAAGGAAATACAGCAATACACAACTATGAAGAAAAAAAAACTATAATTGTCAAAAAAGTGAAAAATCTGCAACAAAAGTGGACAAAAATGTTCAAATCTACAGTTTTAATGTTGTTAACAGTAGTTTGGGAATTCTGTTCATGCAATGAAGATGTAAATGTGTCTGCTTAGAAGCATTCTCAGGATTATTATTGCCTAATTTTGTCTTATTGAACATACATTAAATTGATTTAAAATGAACAAATAATTAAAACTCACTACAATGTTACTTTTGATGGTTAAACTGATGTTCCATACATCATACAGAAAACGAAAGATTGATGGCATAACTGCAATCAACTTGAAAAAGCAATTTACAACATGTAGACGTACAAAAATGTGGAAATCTGCAACAAAATTGAACGAAAAACAAGAGTTTTAATGTTGTTAACAGTAGTTTGGGAATTCTGTTCTTGAAATGAAGATGTAAATGTGAGTCTTCTCAAGATTATTACTCGCTTAATTTAGCCTTATTTAACTTTTATTAATTTGATTTAAAATAAAGAAATAATTAAAACTGAACACAATGTTAGTTTTGATGGTTAAACTACAGGAATCGAATGTTTGGTGGCATAATTGAAATCAAATTG
>NW_017098598.1:10252-13960 GCF_001412225.1 Nicrophorus vespilloides | reverse complement strand
AAGCCTTCTCAGGATTATTATCGGCTAATTTCGGACGTTTATTAATTTGAATTTAAAATGAACAAATAATTATAGCTCACTACGCTATTACTTTCGATTGTTAATACAGGAAACGAAATCAAATTGAAGAAGCAAATCTGTGCTGTGATCGATTATATTATTATTTATTTATAATTACGCTGACAGATGTTATTTTGATGCCTGGAAATCCCCGTCTTTTCTAAACCAATACAAACATAAACATAATGAAAAAGAAAATTGAGATTTAAATTAATCGAAGATAGATAATACATTAT
This sequence comes from Nicrophorus vespilloides, assembly GCF_001412225.1. NCBI lineage: Eukaryota > Metazoa > Arthropoda > Insecta > Coleoptera > Silphidae > Nicrophorus > Nicrophorus vespilloides. The sequence continues at coordinate 13,664 of NW_017098598.1, read as the reverse complement.
TAGACATAATTAAAATCAAGTACAAACACATTATTTTCAGTTGCAACTTGACTATCTATAGGAATACTTGCATAAAGCTTAAAATTCACAGATTATTACTACATTATTCAAAGCAATAAATTCGATTAATTTTGTTTATATATACTTAATTATATCGATCTAAGATTGCTAAGTCTGAATACCTAAAGCGTTAGTCATGTATTAAACGAAGACATCAAGTGCGTACTGATTGGAATGATAACAATTATTATTCATATGTGTGATTGAAGGAAGTGCAAGGACATTCCCTCCTTCCAGAGCGGATTGCCAGAGAAAGAGGACTGAATCATTGTGGTTTGGGAGCGAGTACCATTCACAAAAGTAAATGATTGTCAAGTGCGTACACCGTTTTTTCCCCAACCCAATAAATTCCCTGTTGGGCCGCGGTAGCCGAAAGAAGTGCAGACCTCAGCACACCAGTCCCACACCTTAGTAGTGTAGTGTTGAATCGCGCGGCCTGCCAACTACTACAACTTGGTGCGTTCTTGATGCGATCTCCACGATAGATCCGCGTTATGCAACATTAAGTGCTACTATTATGACATCCGAGGATGTCTTCATTTAAATCTCTGTTGTTACTGGTGCTACTGAAGACCTCAAGTAATTTGGGTTTCCACGTGCGGGCTCAACAGGACGATCAGGCTCGAAGCCCGTGCCCGGATCACTTTCAGTACGTCACCGAGAACGATCAAATTAAGCACGGATTGGTCACGATCGACTGCCCGGAGGACAATGTCATCCATCTGCATATCGGATTATCGGTGGGCAACAATGTTCAGGTATGGTACACCAAATTTTAACAATTCAACGCAAAACTTTGTACTGTTTATCGTGAACGTTAATTGCATTGAACTTTGCTCCGCTTATTGATGATATCTCTCGCTCTTTAAATGACCACTTTATTTTCTTTTTAAAGCGCACTTCAATATTCTATTTGCTTCGTTTTTTTTTAATATTATATAGATTTTTGATAACATTACTACAAAATTACCCAATTCCCCTTTATCACAAAATTTGTATTTACCAAATTCATTCTAAGTTTAGAATCTCCACTGACATAAGTATTACATAATTATAAACTACGTTTATAGATTATGTTTTTTATTATAACTTAAAATATTTTATTATTTTGAAATTTTACAACAAAGTCTCCAAATGTAAGGAATTAATTAATTTAAAAATTAGAAGCAAATTAATTAAATAATAGAGTTTTTTTGTATTTATTAGTTAACAATAGAATATTTATTTAACTAAGAAATTTGTCTATCATAACAAAAAAAATATATAAAATATCTTGTTTTCAATGTATTATTGATAACTTTCTAGAACCAATTATTTCTAACTTGACCGTGAACAAACTCATTAATATTGTATAAATTGTTATAAAAAAAATGTCCTTAAAATACAAATTAAACTTAATTTATTTGAATTAGTACCAAAATGCCAATCGAGAATCCTGTAATAATTACTGGTGTATTCTTGAATCTCAAATTAAAGTAAATGTATTTCCAATTGTGGAACAACAATATTAGATTCACTTAAAATTTACTATCTGCATCTGCAAAACAGTGTATATTTAACATATCAAGGACATAAAGACTGTAAAGACAAAGTTTTCAACAATTTTCAAAGTCCATTTTTCCATTTCATTAAGTAACCTCTTGTATCTCAACTTTCTTTATTACATTTATCATAGACTCATAGGCCAAGTAATCAGTTCCGGACGATTTGAAATCGGACTAATCGAGTAACAAAATAAACCGTACAAAAAGAGACTTGACTGTTCTATTATTTTTTTTAGATTTTATTATTCTTTTGCTATATTTTATTGACAACAATGAATCCAGATAATTGAAGCCGGACTATGCGAGGTATTGTTATATATTTATACCTGTTGGCTCAATACAACCAACATATTTGTAGATTATCGGAGAAGTTGTTAGAGTATTTTCATGTAAATGTTATTTCCAAATCCTTACAGATATATTTCATAATGAATTAATTAATTTGTAAATCTTGTTTCATCCAAACATATTTTAATTCAAATATTAGTGAAGAAACTTTCGAAGTTACTCATTTAAATTTCCTTAATTACTATTAAATTTTGTTTTATAAATCATCTATTTTTTGGAAATTGAATATATGTAATGTAAAATGAGAAGAAATACGAGATTCTAATAATAATCTAATTCGAATTTTTAGATACAATTATTTTAATGCCATTTGTAAATCGATAATTATATGACAGAAATAATAAATTAGGAAGTAAAAACTACGTATATTGTACATTTGTTCAATGCCAACTAGGAAAATTAATATTATTTATCATCTACGTTTTTGGAAAACCCGAAACGGTTTAGATAATTTCATAGAAAACGAAACATTAAAAATACAAAATATGTTTGATTTAAAAATGTTCTGTTCATAATTAAAGTGACCAGTTATTAATTTTTTTCAGACGTAACAAAAAAAAAATAACAAAATTCGGACAAATTACGACTTAAAGATCATTCAATTAACTGTAGTTTCTTTTTATTACTAATCACAAAATCAATTTCTTTACATTAGAAATCTTATGACAGGGAAATCGTCAATAATACTAAAATTACTTATAGATATGTAGTTTATTCATAAATATATTATCTGTAAATCTCTACCGTGAGTGGTCAATTTTCAAGTCAATTCAAAATTTATTTAAATGTAGATGCATATACATGGTGTTATTTTTAAGGGGTGGCGTATATGTGTGTGGTCAAATGTCCGCTTAAAAAAAAACCATGTATCTTAATATAAAATGAGATTTTAGTCAATTTGATTATGAACAAAATATTTTATTTTATTTAGAATCGTTTTATGTAAATTTTTTTGCGTTTTCATGTAAAAAACAAAGGATATTACAGTAACGTTGTATACAGGAAATTCTAAACACGGTCATTTGATAAGTTTAGTGTTTAATTAAATCCAATATTTCAAAATATAATTTTGATAATTTGAGCTAACAAAAAAACTCTGTATAATTCTACCTTCTAAATACAAATATATGAAAATATACAATTATAAAAACTTTAGAAATTTATTGAACAATATTAATGCTATACAGTGGTAAAAATTATATTTCTTCCAAAAGAACGAGACTTTGGTTAAATTGTTAAAAATCTGGATTATCCCGACAAAAACGAGACGTGTGGTCATCTTATTCATAATATACTTATTATATACACAACTTCAAAATAATGTTGCATTGGATTTATCACTAAACCTACCGACACTTCATGTATTCCTACCGTGAGCGGTATTTTATTTAGAATCGTTTTATGTAAATTTTTTTGCGTTTTCATGTAAAAAACAAAGGATATTACAGTAACGTTGTATA
>NW_017098598.1:0-10227 GCF_001412225.1 Nicrophorus vespilloides | reverse complement strand
ATGCTATACAGTGGTAAAAATTATATTTCTTCCAAAAGAACGAGACTTTGGTTAAATTGTTAAAAATCTGGATTATCCCGACAAAAACGAGACGTGTGGTCATCTTATTCACAATATACTTATTATATACACAACTTCAAAATAATGTTGCATAGGATTTATCACTAAACCTACCGACACTTCATGTATTCCTACCGTGAGCGGTATTTTATTTAGAATCGTTTTATGTACATTTTTTTGCGTTTTCATGTAAAAACAAAGGATATTACAGTAACGTTGTATACAGGAAATTCTAAACACGGTCATTTGACAAGTTTAGTGTTTAATTAAATCCAATATTTCAAAATATAATTTTGATAATTTGAGCTAACAAAAAAACTCTGTATAATTCTACCTTCTACACAATACATATGAAAATATTATCTACTTTTTATACGTGATTTTGTTAATTTTGGATGGTTAAATTAAATACATTGAATAAGACTAATAGTAAAAGAAATATACATGGGTTAATAATGATATTTTTTTATATGTGTTGCCCAATTCAACACAAAATACAGTTATAATTTTACATCTTTCTTCTCTGATCAACAATTTGGTCCTAAAACTCACGTTTTCATAGATCTAAATCAAAATTCTCAATGCAATATCAAAAAAAAAGTTAGAGCAATTTCAATTATCATCGTAAAATTACAAAATAACTGAATAATACAAATTCTAAAGGGATACAATGGACATTTGGAGTTGGCGTCAACGAGGGAACAAACTATTGACGATGTGATGCACAGAAGACCCATCAATTACATACTGAACTTTCCATATTGGATAAACACCCCACCCAGAGTAACGAAGATCGTTGTTAATGGGAAAATGGTTTGCTCAGGTCCCGCCATCAGTCGTAAGTCCTCCAACGTAATGACTTAATATCTATAATTAACGTATGAAATTTTCAGTGAAGACTGTACAAGTGTTGACCACCATCAACCTGCAACATAAGCTAACTGTTAATTATAGCAAAGGTCTCAGAGGAGGCGAGGAACCCGTCACTCCGGAAAACCGAGTGGACACCACCAATCCACCCAACAAAGTCCCAATTCCGGCAATCGATTTCCAACCGGTACTTCCCAAGGACCCGAGAAAAATATACCAAGGTCATTATTAATCATCAATACTTCTTTTTTTTTACATTTTAATTGGGTGATATAATTTATATTTTTTTTCTGATCGAATTCTAGGTAACTTTTTCAATAATCCGAGCCGGAACCAGTTTCCGGATGAGGCGAAATCTTCTGGTGATATAGATTGGCGGACGCTGGGAATGAATGACGAATCCTGCGGTGTCAGCCTGGTGACCAACCAGCTCATAGCGAAAGGCGAGAGCGTAGCTAAAGGCCAATTTCCGTGGCTCGTTGCGATTTTCATGGTCAGGAATTTAGGTCCGGAGTTTCTTTGCGGCGGCAACCTAATATCAAGAACGCACGTGCTCACAGGTATTCCAAGAACATCTATTCAAAACAAACAAACTGGATGAAAACAAAAAAAATATATACTTTTTTGTTTGTTTCATTAGCCGCGCATTGCATGAAGATTTCAAATAAAGTGCACCGTTTCGAAAAGGTGTTTCTTCGCTTGGGTTCGCACAACATTCAACAGTGGACCCAGATGAGCGGATCGAAGACCGTCGGCGTTTCAGGAATCGCCGTACATCCGGATTACAGGCCCGAATCCTCGGACGGGGATATAGCTTTGGTCACGATGAGCGAGGCCGTCGACTTCACGAAAATCATTAGGCCTATCTGTCTCTGGTCGGGAAGGTACGTCTTGGACGATGTTGTCGGACAGTTAGGAACTGTGGTCGGATGGGGCAAAGACGAACTCAACAACTTGATCACACCGGAACCCAAACAAATCAGATTGCCCATCGTCTCCCAGGAGGACTGTCTAAGATCTCATCTTGTTTATACGAGTATCACATCGAAGAGAACTTTCTGTGCAGGTAAATCAATTAAACCTGATTCCACAAACATCGTTAAAATTAACTTAAAACCGTGGATGAACAAGTAATAAAAATCTTGAGTTTGTTATTTTTAAATGTTGATCCACGAAAAACAGAGCCAACTTGAAAGTAAACAAATATTTGAAGATTGTATTGATTTTGCACATTTTTAATTACCTGTCAATGCACATTGTTTACTAAATCCATCTCTCTTTTCAAAAACACTTCCAGGCTGTTATTCATCAAAGCAAGAAATAAATATTCTAACAAGATAAAAATTATCAATGGCTCTGATTAATTAATCAATTAGACATTAAATGTATTACATTTACAATTTTGTAATTAAAAATAACGTTGTTTAATGACCTTTTACCTTGGTAACGGACCGGTTGTCGGACCGATTTGCGCGTTTATAAATTTGCAATAAAAATGCTGCGGTTACTTAATCAAGTCAATAGAAATTATTAAATATAAATGTTTTAGGGACGTAATATTTGTAGAAAATTAAAAAATGGCCAAGTATCTTGTTTTTATTGGGATATTATGTCCCAAGAGACATCGTATCTGGGATCTATTGTCCCAATAAACATTGTAATTGTGACATTATGTCCCAACATATATCGTATCTAGGATCTATTGTCCCAATAGACATTTAATTGGAACATATTGTCCCGACAGACATCGCATCTGAGATATATTGTCCCAATAGACATGTAATTGGGACATTATGTCCCAACAGATATAGTATCTAGGATCTATTGTCCCAATAGAATTGTAATTGGACATATTGTCCCGACAGACATCGCATCTGAGATATATTAGTTACATTGTAATGGGACATTATGTCCCAACAGACATCGTATCTGGGATCTATTGTCCCAATAGACATTGTAATTGGAACTATTGTCCCAACAGATATCGTATCTGGGATCTATTGTCCCAATAGACATTGTAATTGGACATTATGTCCCAACAGACATCGTATCTGGGATCTATTGTCTCAATAGACATTGTAATTGGAACATATTGTCCCAACAGATATAGTATCTGAGATCTATTGTCCCAATAGACATTGTAATTGGGACATTATGTCCCAACAGATATCGTATCTCGAATCTATTGTCCCAATAAACATTGTTATTTGGACATACTGTCCCAATAGGCATGAAAGGCATAACCAATAAATGAAAAAATTATAGATATATTTGAATTTAAAAAAAAAATGTCTGCAGGTTTCAGAAATGGTTCCGGTCCTTGCAACGGAGACAGCGGTGGCGGTTTTATAATGAAACGGAACGACAAATGGACGATCCGCGGGATAGTTTCGATGTCCGTGGCCAAGGATAGGAACTGTGATTTCTTCCAATATTTCGTCTTCAGCGATGTGACGCAATTCTTCAATTGGATTGTAGCGGCCGTCAATGAATCAAAGAATTTTGACTGAAATATTATACCTTAAAACTGTAATAAGCAATTGTTAAGTTTTTTTTTATTGTATAAATATTTAAATACATTGTTCACTTTTTGTTCTTAGTTATTAACGTAATTGTAATTCACTGTGATTAAATAAGTGATGCACATGGTTTATTCCAGTCAATTATTCTGTACCAATTGAATGTTCCTATAGTTAATAAGATTTATTTGCATTCCAAATTTGGACAAAATTGATTATATGACAATTATATCTTATTTGTAAATTACATATTTGTACATGGAATTGCGTAGATTAGCTTTGTTTGTATATTCATAATATAAATATTAGTGGAATTATTTAAGTAAAAGATAGTTTTGTACTCTTAATTCTTTGTTTTTTTCTTCTTTCTAACAACATCGACATTATTTCTTATACTTAAATCCAGTGTCTAACGTGGAAAGTATCCCTAACCCAAAAATGAAAAAATAAATAAATGAAAATTGGGGAGGTTTACGCCCTTAATCTAATTATTTGTAATTTTTTAAGATGCACAAATCGAACACTTCTTTTCACCTCATATCAAAACTTTTATACTTATTTAAGTTTTCACAAATATATGTATTTATAAATGATTAATTATTGCTCCAAATTAAAACCTTCTGTAGACTACTATAATTTCAGAACATTCCATCTTTTGATTAGTAGTATTAGCGCAAGAGAACAAACATATCCAACTATTTTCATTGACTCGTGATTGCAAACAAATAGACAAAGTAAATATGGAATAAACCGCAAACACTTAATTAATTTTATAATATATTCTTTGAATATGAACAGCAACACCACAATTGTACACAATGTATATAAGATCCTATTTGAAATACTTTTAATTTAGGCAACCAAACATACTTTTTTTTTAAATTTAATCCGATTCTTCCATCAATCTTCAATCAATAAAAACTTAAATTGAAATTCTAGATATTAGTAATCTATTAATTAGTAACAATAACTTCATAGACTTTATATTAAAACTGAATATACTAAAATTCCTCTCTCTAATATATACTCTTATTAAAATTCAAATCGAGTTGCAACGATTGGGGATTGGGTCTTCAAAGAACAGTAACATTTTTAAAAGCAACTAAAATATATTTTTTTATTAATAATCTATAAAAGTAGTGGATCTACGTTAGATCCTTGTGGAAGGATATATAACCAAATTTACCTAAAAACAATTTTCTAAAATGATATAAACAAGGTTGATAGCCTTCTAGAAAATACATCACTTATTGACATAGAACTAAAATAGATATGTTATTTTCGTAGTAGGCTATGTAACTATTATGTTGTCAATAGTATTAAAATATATTATTTTATATTTTTGAATGGAAATGCTTCATTGTATGATTTTTAATAGAAATCAATCAATATAGTGTTAAATCACAATTGTAGTTGATATGTTATATTGTACTAGTCGCCACGACACAAAAAATGGACATTTTCAATAGAACCAGCTGTTCCTAAGAATATGTTGCACCTGGAAGCAAACTTAAGCAGTTTTGTCAAGATTCACAGTTTTGAACATGAGTAATTTTCGCGCACTTTTACCGTACATTTTATTGATTCCTTCGTCCTGTGCGCAAGTTTTCATGTGACTCAAATTTTATAATTTTTTGGCCCGGAACGCGCACAGTTAGTTGGCGCAAAAGCAGTTGTGATACGGCCACCGTTCCGTACAGTCAGACACACTCAGATTCCTTGGCGGCCATTTTATTCTGGTATGTACCAACCACCTTTCTTCCGAACATCTGCAAATCTATCTGATCCTTATACATATTTTTTTTTATAAAAAGGGTAGAATATCAAAAATTCTTATATAATTCATATAAGAATATGCATTATCCTTGCAATAACTTATATTTAGCATAGGCATTGACATAGTGCCCTTGTGCCATTATAGCAGAAACTTATGTAAGACAATTAGATCAATCTTGCAATGAATGGGAAGCACAGTCTAAATCAGTCAGAGTAGGCTGTGAACTTAAACTAGAGATATTTTAAGAAGTTTAAAATTGATTGAAAAAAAAAAGCAAATCGGCATTAATTTAAACAATTAATTAACGATTTTAGCCACATGCTTGCTAATTGATAAGAGATTATTTGACAAACAGACGGAAATCTCTTTTTCCACGTAAGACTTCAGACTTGGTTATGTAACAGCAGAAATCGATTTGCCGTTATCTAACGACAAGCACGTGACGAGGAATGTCATTTATCACTATTTTTTCTGCCGATTTAGCACAAAACAAATTTATCTACGTCTGCTAATTAATGAACTTTGTAATCGTTGCTTACTCACTTTACGCGAGTGCTAATCTATGCTAATAATTAATTTTTCCGTATCTCAGGTCATTCACATAACCTAAAAATATCTATTTCTTGGAATTAGCTACAGTCAAATATATATATGTACTAATGTTTTGTAATTATTAAGACTTTTGACATCTGTCAGTGATGTAACATATGTAGTAAAGAAGTATTTTTTTCTTAGTTAATTTAGGCAAGGAAAATAAAAACAAGATGCTTCCATCATTCATCACTAAGGCTATATGCCAGCCTTCTGAGCAACCCAACCAATTGGTTTCTGGAAGAAGCATTGCTGCTGCTGCAGTGAAGCCAGGAGAGAGTTGTGAATTTGCTTCTAAAAAATACTTTGCCCTCTGTGGTCTTGGAGGTAATTGATTGTATTTTATTGTGTATCATAACTACTATAATAATGTTTTGTTGTCTGCAGGTATCTTGTCTTGTGGTATCACCCATACTATGGTTGTACCATTGGACTTGGTCAAGTGCCGTATCCAAGTTGACCCAGACAAGTACAAGGGCGTCATCAATGGCTTCAAGGTGTCCGTAGCTGAGGAAGGTGCTCGTGGTCTCGCCAAGGGTTGGGCCCCAACCTTCTTCGGTTACTCCGCCCAAGGTCTCTGCAAGTTCGGTCTCTATGAAGTATTCAAAGTATTCTACACCGGCGTCATCGGTGACGAGAACGCCTACCTGTACCGTACCTCCCTGTACTTGGCTTCCTCTGCCACCGCCGAATTCTTCGCCGACATCGCCCTGTCCCCGATGGAATCCTGCAAGGTCAAGATCCAGACCACCCCCGGATTCGCCAACACCCTGCGCGAAGCCATGCCCAAGATCTACAAGGAGGAAGGCTTGAACGGTTTCTACAAATCCCTTGTCCCATTGTGGATGAGGCAAATCCCATACACCATGATGAAGTTCGCCTGCTTCGAGCGTACCGTCGAGCTGCTGTACCACTACGTTGTACCGAAACCACGTGCTGACTGCAGCAAGGGCGAACAGTTGATTGTTACATTCGCCGCTGGTTACATCGCTGGTGTCTTCTGCGCCATCGTTTCCCATCCAGCTGATACCGTTGTATCCAAGTTGAACCAGAAGAAGGGAGTCAGCGCCGCCGAGGCTGCCAAGGAATTGGGATGGGCCGGTCTCTGGAAGGGTCTTGGACCTAGGATAGTCATGATTGGTACTCTTACCGCCCTCCAATGGTTCATCTACGATGCATTCAAGGTAATTATCGCCACCAAATAACGTCTTAAACAATTTCCCATAGTTGGAAACATCCAGACACGTTATACAACCAAGAAAATCAATACGATCATGACATGTCTTAATGCTTTGTTCCTTTCGCATTGCAGGTAGCCACCAAGATGCCACGCCCACCACCACCAGAGATGCCAGAGTCTTTGAAGAAGAAGCTCGCGGCTGCCGAGAAATGAACACAATAAATTGATTGTTTAAATTAATTAATTAATATTATTTTTTGTTTGTTTTTATTTACTTAAGTTATTTAACAAAACGGAATTGTTGTGTCAACATCAGTATTTGAATCGAGCATGCATGCATCCATACACCATCGAAAATGAAGAAAAAATTCAAAGATCAATTGCAGTTTATTGTATAATCTTATTTTAGTAGCGTAACCATTTTCGTTTTCTGAAATTTGTTATATGATTATTTTAATTAAAAGTATGTCAATACTATCAATGATATTAAATTGATTAGATTGTATATAGATATTATAAAAACAAGACTCAAATGTGTTTCATTTTGATCATTACATACATACAAATTACTATCATACACAATTCCATATCGCGTAACCAAATTGAATGTTTTTACTTGCTACATGCATGTTGATTAATGGCATAAATCTAATCATTTATGAAAACCAAATTATTGAACATGTCTAATCTAAAACTTACATTGATGGTACAAAACAAGAATATGAAAAATAAAATCACTTTGTTCACCATGTTACAACTACACATTTTACCATTTCTTCAGATAAGTATATATACTAAATGCTAGGAGAGTTGTATACATTACTATATGACTACAATTTCTTTTTTTTAATTCTTCAATATCACGAGAAGTCAAGACAAACACAAGAAAGTTTAGAAATATTTAAAATGATGTTATAAATAACAATATACGAATAAAGACATTGAACTGTGAAATTTTGATCTTTAAAAAGAAATACCAAAAAAGAACTATTCAAATTAATATTTGTGGCTTTCACTATATAGTGGAACCTCGCTTAACGAGTTTAATCCGTTCCAAAATTTCTGGAACAACATGTCTAAGCATAAGTTTGGAAATTTTGTGATCACAAACAACAATAAGATGCAACTGGAATGACCACTAACACTAGGAACCGTTTTCCAATTCACACACGGTGAAGTGAGTTTTTATTTGTTTAAATTTCTTGTATCAAGTCAGAGGCTTGGACAGCGAAGATGGTTAATATATTCAAAAAATACACATAATATGTGTGTACACAAGTTTTACAAATGATGTAGAAGGCGTGTAATCCGTGACTTCTCATCGTCACTCGTTATGCGAAACGTCGCTCGTTAAGCGAGTCATTTCTCTTACAATTTGCTCGTTAAGCGAGGTTCCACTTTATATAGAACATGGAACAAATGTGCCGAAACATATTTGGAAATATTACTCCCAACTAATATAATGACATAAGTTAAATAATGTAATAAGATGTGCAACGTATACACGCAAGAATATGTACTATGACTTCAGTTAATCCATTTATTTTAAATCTATTTAGTTATTAAGGAATTCAATTGATATACATAGTAAGAGCTCGCTTTGCGCATCCTAGATTAATGCTAATTTGGTATAACCAGTCGAAGACAGCAGACTACAAGATCCGCTTGTCAGTTGATAATCAGTAACTGAAGATGTTAATCAAATAAGAACAATGAACAAGTATTCGAGAGCTTGTATAAAGGTCATTTGCGTACGCATTCAACAGTTATTAACTGTTTGAAATAGCTAATAAAACAAATATGTGCAAAACGAATTGAACAAAAACAAAAAAACTAATAGTTTATGTTGTTAAATTATGTTCATAAATGGTTGCATATTTCTTTAATATTTATAAAAAGTCATCAACCTGCTGCTAACGAGCCACATGTTCTTTGAGACTTGCGACTCTGAAGTAAATCAAACGAAAACTTTATTTTTTAAAGCCGACATGTTAAATGTTGATCTATAATATCAAAAACTCTAATTATTAAAATTTGAAAATATAATTTGTATTCAGCATTTACTTCTAATTTAACTAATGAATTTCGTGCAATAATTGTTTTGAAACTTTATACCAGTGTCTGTAAAACTTTTAACTGGGTGAAAAGATTTTGTTTTGTGACACACACCAAATATAAATGAAATATGATTTAAAAAAATGTCCAATCTCTCACTGTTTGAAAGACACTGCTTTATACTATAATCAAAGGTGTCTGAGTTTATAATGGATTATATCAAAAGTGAAACAGAAGCATGAAAAAAATGGAAAGTTACAAATATCTACTTTTCAGGTCATGTTATCTGACAAAATGGTGACAAATGTATTTCGGAGGAAGGAAAAATAAGAAGTAATGTTATTATAAAGAAATGCAGTGAAATATATCCAAAAAAAATCGTATTTCAGTAAAAAATATTAATTATTATCATATAGGGTTGCATACTGCTTAAATATTTACTTGTTACGCCATCTACAATGGTCCTTTCAAATTTTGAAATTGGATTAACATCTGTTTGTATAAATCTCGAGCACTCGCTGCTAATTTAACGTTGTGTTACGACACGTAAATAGAACATAATTGTATAAAAACAATATTATTTCAGTAAAAATAGGTCTATAATCCGATACTAATGGTTTCGAATGAATTCAAAATATATTATAGACTTTTTATGTGATTACATTAATGTTATATAGGGTTGCATACTGCTTAAATATTGACTTGTTACGCCATCTACAATGGTCCTTTCAAATTTTGTAAGTGGATTAACATCTGTTCGTATAAATCTTGAGCACTCCCTGCTAATTTGACGTTGTGTTACGACAAGTAAATAGAACATAGTTGTAAAAAACAGTATTATTTCAGTAAAAATTGGTCTATAATCAGATATTAATGGTTTCGAATGTATTCAAAATATATTATAGACTTTTTCTGTGATTAAATTAATGTCATATAGGGTTCCATACTGCTTAAATATTGACTTGTTACGCCATCTACAATGGTCCTTTTAAATTTTGAAAATAGATTAACATCTGTTCGTATAAATCTCGAGCACTCGCTGCTAATTTGACGTTGTGTTACGACACGTAAATAGAACATAATTGTAAAAAAAACAGTATTATTTCAGTAAAAATAGGTTTATAATTCGATACTAATGGTTTCGAATGAATTCAAAATATATTATAGACTTTTTC
>NW_017098597.1:0-24416 GCF_001412225.1 Nicrophorus vespilloides | reverse complement strand
TTATTATACTAAATATGATACGATTCGATAACTCATGAAATTATATAACTTAAATTAATATTTATATTTACTTAGGTTAATTAGTAATATGTATGGAAATAGTACTAGTTTACAACAACTATATTATCATAATATTATCATTAAATGTTATTTAATTAAACTGTATTTACACTAAAGCAAAACTATCCGGACTAAACGAGTTATTTCTTTAAATGTAACTAAGAGATCAAGAATGTATATATTGCTTTATTGTTCTTGTTTAATTATGAAAAATGTAGACTGACACAAATAATCCGAACTAATTGAGTTATTTCTTTAAAAGTAAACTAAGAAATATTCTATAATTCGTATTTATTGTATAATTTTGTATGTTAAATTATAAAAAATGTAGACTAAAGCAAATTATCCGGACTAAGCGAGTTATTTTTTTCAATTACTGAGAGATATTCAAAAACGTATTTTATTGTTTTATTATTTTTGTTAAATTATCAAAAATGTAGCACTGACACAAATAATCCGAACTAATTGAGTTATTTCTTTAAAAGTAAACTAAGAAATATTCTATAATTCGTATTTATTACCTCAAACTTTTGCTTTTAAATAATTACTCTAATTTCATGTTGACCTTTCTTCAATGAATAAAAAAAACCTCTTTACACAAACACTCCCTTTGAACCCTTCCTGACACAAGCGACTCGTTTTTTTTTATTAGTATTCACTTTCACATTATCAAAAAAAGAAACCCCTTTTGCCCTCCGCTTAATTAGACTTTCATGCCATTAAATGATGATAAAAAAACGTAATTGTATCAAACCCGGCCAGATTGTGACCCTTTCTCTCAAGCTGTGCTCCTTCCCTTTTCTCGTACATTAAACCCACCCTTCTCTCACTTTTTTTTTTTATAGAAAAACCTCTTCCAGCTCATGGATGTAAATATTGAATAGGGTCAGACTCAATAAACAGAGTCCCATCCTTTTGGAAGGGTTGAGAGTAGATTGTTTGATTATCCTTTCATCCACAGTGGATTAATCCACACTTTTATTATTGAGTATTAAATTCATATTTTATATAAACACTTTTTTGTATACAGTTTCATTAAGTAAATAAATTGTTGATAATTCTTACCTTATTTTACTCTAGTTGAAGCCAGAAGAGCATCTGAAATCAAATAAATAAATCATTAAAAAAAAATATTTTCAATATTTTTCTAAAAAATAAATACTACATATTTCTATTAGTTTTTAAACAATAAATAAATAAACAATAATAAAAGTTTAATTAGTTTTTAAACTTTGAATTACGTTAAAACAATAATCCGGACTAAACGAGTTATTCCTTTAAAACTAAGTAACAGATGTTCAATAACATAGAAACTCAAAAAAAAACAACAAATTTGGTATTTTTTATAAAAAAATAATAAATTTTAATGAAAAATTATTATTAAAAATTTTAACGAAAAATTTGGTAAATTAATACAAACATTCAATAACAGAAAAATCAAAATTTTTAGACTTTGGTCGATAGTCTATTGGTCAAAAAGCCAATTTATTTGGTATTTTTTACATAAATTTATATTAAAGAAAAAAGTTAAATAAATTATAATTAAAAAAATTAGGTTAAAATTAGTAATTTAATTACTATAAATACTTTAGTTATTTAAATTTCTATAAAGATGTATTTACAAAATATTTGCTTGGTTTCATTACAAACTGTTGTATTATAATGTGGGTTTTGATGAGAGCTAGGTCAACATGTAATAGTTACGTAATAAACGTATGACGAGGTCGTGATAATGGTGCTATAAATGTTGATGGCATGTGATTGGATTATTAGAGGTATATTACAACCGTTCTGCATGCGTGTAATACAAATTTGATATATTCAAAATACAATATTTATTTCATATATCAACGTAGTCTACAAATTTGGTAAACTAACTTTTCGAAATGCTTAAAACTAGTTTTGATCTTGTAAAAAATGAAAAGAAACCAATTACTACAATACCCAAGAAGTTTAATTTTGAAGCTCAAAAATATTTTCATTACCAATTTTTTTCTAAAATTTTAGTAAAAGTCTTCATAAAATCGTATTGTAAATTGACTACTATAGTTTTATAATGTATCTACGAGTAATTAATTATTATTAATGTTGTTGTGGGCACTAAAATACGTTAAAACCATAATCCGGACTAATAGAGTTATTTATCTAAAAACAACTGAAAGAGGTCCAATAACTTAACTAAACTTAATAAATACTTCTTCAGTAAACATTTAGGGAATTAAAGAAAAACTAATTGAAGTTTTGAAGCTCAATAAGAATAATAATATAAAAAAAATCATTTACAAATTTTTTTTTTAATTTTAATAAAATTCTTCATAAAATCATATTGGAAATTGACTACAATATAGTTTTATAATGAACCTAAGAGTAATTAATTATTATTAAATTGTTGGGGGCATTAAAATACGCTAAAACTATAATCCGGACTAATCGAGTTATTTATCTAAAAACAACTGGAAGAGGTTCAATAACTAAACTTAATAAACACTTCTTCTGTAAACATTTAGAGAATTGAAGGAAAACCAATTGAAGTTTTGAAGCTCAATAAGAATAATAATATAAAAAACTTTAATTGCCATTTTTAATTTTACTAAAAAATTACATGATTAAATCATGTTAAAAATTGTTGAAAATAAACTAAATCAGTTTAGAAATTGAATTTCAATAAAACCATAATCCGGACTAAGCGAATTATTTCTATAAAAACAAGTACGAGAAGTTCAATAACATGAGAAACGTGTTCGAGTATGTGTACTTAATCTTTTCATATAATAAAACTAAACATAATGGACTAGTCTTCAGTAATCCATTAAATTTAAGGAACTTCTTTCGGAGCGCAACGATATTTTTTTTTTGTATATACAGACAAATTTATAGTTACAAATATTTCGCGGATGAAAAAGTATATATATAAGTTTTTTTTTCACAGCTGTTATTGTACAAGAATATATACTTGGCACTTGGCCTCAGATATGCTGTAACTAGTGCCAACGATTTTTTTCTTGGTTTGTTTTCAGCGGAAATAAATAAATAAGATTGAGTGGTTTTTCGTTTCCTCTTTTATTTCTCCCCATCACGTCCTCCTCCTCTTCATCCTTCTACTCGTAATCCGGCGAGAAGATCAATTGCTTTACGTAACGGTTCATGTTCGAGTAATCTACAAGATGTAAACCCGATATTCGTAAAGGTAAAACGAGACGAAGTCTAATTGGATTTTAATGTTTGTCGCCTTATTTATTTTGCACGTTATATATATTTTTTTTTTCAATAGTTACGTGAGGAATAGGATCGCAATCCATTTTCCAGTCGATCTTTTGGGAGTCGGAAGAAAAGATAATACCAGCAACAAACTGGATTCCTGTCGTGCCCTTAGGGGATTTACAACCCATTAGTGCTGGTAATTGAAACAATGACTTGCTTTCAGAACGAGGCGAAATGAATTCGGTACAAATGATTGCAGAAGATCTCTACTTCAGGAGACGTGCAAGATGGAAGTGGATGTAAAAAAATATATGTATCTGCAGACGAAGAGTTATTTTTTCTTGTTGAGGGAGTTAAATCTCAAGAGAACGAACAGAATCCGAAGACGTTCATTTAAATCGTCGGAATCGTCTGTTTCGCATCGAAATAATTACAATCAAAACGGTTATTTAATGAAATTTAATCTTAGTTTTATTTGTCTAAGCTTGAAATAATAATACATTTTGCACATTGAACGAAGTAGTTTTAGTATTAATAGTTTACATCTTGCATTTGATGATTCAGAAACAACATCCTACGTAAAAACACATTCGCTTCGGTTTCCGAACAAAAAATGCGGTTACCGAACAAATTGTCAAATTTTCTTTTAAACAAATATATTGCAATGAAATCATTTAAACATGATTATCAATTGAAATATTCAATATTAGATAATGAACGAATTTATTTATTCGATTAGTTTTGGTAAATTAATTGTAATTAAAGTTTGTTTATAAATTAATACGAGTGTTCAAGTGTCCTCTACAAATGTATCAATCAAAATAAATGTTTTCGAATTAATTGTTAATCGATTCAACAAAATATTTAAACTGATATTTTGAATGTACCATCATTTTTTTTCGTGGTAAAACCAGACTACAGATTTTTGTTATGTTGTTATTAGTAAACATTGGAAAAAAAATTAAAAACAAAAGAAAGCCTTGGTTTCTAAAGAAAATTCGGTTCCCGGACAAAATCTCAACTCTTATATTGATATATTGCACATCCTTTATCTTCAAATCTTTATGTAATTTCTATAGAAACGATAAATTTTCGTAGTGTTTTTTGTTACGGCAATGGCCAATACAATCTTAAGAATAAAGTGTACATCAAACTACAAATTATAGAGGACTTTAAAGATGAATTTCGACATAAGATTTCCAAAATTTCATAGCAATTATGTCAACATGTTTGGAAAATTTTATGAAAAGAGTGTACATTTGCTGCCATGATAGGGGCATACATAACATAATCAAATAAAAAATGTATTTTATTCAAAAATCCTTTATCATCCTTTATCTTCAAATCTTTATGTAATGTAATTTCTATATAAAAGATAAATTTTCGTAGTGTTTTTCGTCACGCTCGAAAACACTTCTAATTGATTGAATAAAACATCGAACATGCGTTTGATTTGAAGAATGTTAAGGATTAATAAAATCTTTATGTGTTTCTCCATGCATAATGCATAAACGTCATGAAAAAACATATCAAAAGCGAAAAAGAAACAAGATATAAATGAAATAAAAACGAATAAAAAAAAATGATGTTTTGTAACGCACGTAACGTATTTTACGTGCCGATTGAATTTATTTAATTACCAGAATTCGTATCAATTTTGAACGCAAAATTTATTATTGTTGTTACTATAATAATAATTGTTGTTGTTCTTTTTGTCAAATGTACATTTTCGAGGCACAAATAATAATGATCGTAAATTGGAGCGCGCGTAATTGCGAATATTGTAGCTTATTTTTTGTTGTTGCTGAATAAATAAAAAAGGAAAACTGAAAGAAAAATAATTCGCGCGTAAATGGACGACGCAAAGCGGGACGGACGTTCTCTGTCTGGTTTTGGGTTCGTTAATTAGCTTTGAAAAGGCAAAATGATGATGATGATGATGATTCGAGTATGAATATGCGGCGAACCGGGTAATTATTTGCCACGTCAGCTAATATACTAGACTGTATACATCACTTCTTTTTTTTTCTCGTGATCACTAATAAACTTGTTTTACATTTGTAGTTGTGAATTATACGTCTATACTTTTTTTAAATGTAATTTTTAACATGTTTTTTTTATAAAGACTAATAAAGGCACACGAGATGAATTTCAACTCAATATCTTTAGTTTGGTAAATGTAGTAACATTGGAAATTAATTAATTGAAAAACACTTACGTCCTTTGCTTATTTGAAACAGTGTGTAGGCACATTCATGTTTTAGTTTTCGTAATTTTTTCCCAAAAAACTATAATTCCGCAAATCTGTGTTTTTATTTTCATAACTTGTTCACAAAAACTATAATGTACATTATTTGCTTATTTGAAACAGTGTGTACGCACCTTTATGTTTTAATTTTCATAAATTTTTCATAAAAATTGTAATCTGTAAGATACAGTCAAATTAAAATATAATTAATTGAAATAGAAAGTAGAAAGACCACTTGAGAGATGAATTTTTAGTGGTTGTGTGGACTAACCTTTATAATTGGTTTTATTATTTAAGCACAAAATCTATAGTTTATAAGTTTGTTTTGTCTATGTCAAAGAACTGTTCAACTCATTATCATAATTGTGGCAGATTGTGAATGAAATGATTGTAAAAAAAATCAATAGTTTGGAAAATGTTAAAGTAATGTTAATAATAAATTCATTGAAAAATATGCAAAACTTTCGCTTATGCAATGCTTCAATTTGTATAACCATTTTTATATTTAGTTTTTTAAATATTTTTCTCATAAAAATTATAATTCCGAACATGATATAAATTTTGTATTGAATACTAACCATTACACTAAAAAATCAGATGTGTATTACCATATAAACAATATTTCGTAGTGTGGACACACCTTTATATTTGGATTTATAATTGAAACACAAAATCTATGGTTTGGAGGAAGAAGTAGTAATATTTAAAATTAATGAATTAAAAAACACGCATTACTTTCGCTTATTTGTAGCAGTGTTGAAGCACCTTTATGTTTGGTTTTTATAACTTTCTCATAAAAGCTTTAAATCCAATTGGAAATCATGAAATAAACAATACACTATAAAATGATATGTTACGAGGTTTTACATACAAAATTTCTATCAAATATATTTTGTATTGTTGACACACCTTTATATTTGGATTTATAATTTAAACACAAAATGTATGGTTTGCGCGAAGAAGTAGTAATTTTAAAAATTAATGAATTGAAAACACGCATTACTTTTGCTTATTTGAAAAACTATAAATCCAATTGGAAATCATGAAGTAAACATTACACTATAAAATGAGATGTATATAAATGTTACAAGGTTTTACATACAAAATTTCTATCAACTATATTTGAAGTAGTGTTGACGCACCTTTATGTTTGGTAATCATAAAATACTAAATAGTACAATAGAAAATTGGATATATATATATATTTACGAAATTTCAATTCATTACACTAATTAAACTTTTGCAGCAGGAAATTGCATGAAAATCCGGCGAATGCAACAAAACTTTCGCCTCAAGCAAACGAAAAAGTCGCCTCCTCTCCAAACTTACCCCAGTTTTGCCAGGAAAAACGCAGTAAATTAACCGGAATGACGAACATTACGTAATAATGTTTACATAACTTTCCGAAACTACGTAATACACTTAGCAGTCAAGAATAAAATTGAATAAAATTGCTTTCAGTTTAAACTTTACAGTTGCAATTATATAATTCATTTTCTTTCAAATTATGTTAAAACTTATATATTTCTCTTAATTTCAGAATATATTATTCATAATTAGTTAATAATTTTACAATATATATAAGAAAAAATTTCTTGATATTCAAAAAAAAAACAAGAAAACATGATTTCCAAGATTATTTTCTGAAACTTGTTCAGATTGTGGAAATAATTCTTAGAAATGGAGATTACAGGAAATGGCTCAATTTTCTAATTTGAACAATTTTTTACAAAAAAAATAAAAATATTTTATAATATAATAAAAGATTTTTTTTCATATTTTTCTATTATAAGTTACGAGTCCAATTTTAACTTTGAACATTTCTAGAGATTCTCTTGTTAATAACGGATTTGCATTCTCTTACTTTTTTTTTGGGGTGGTCGAAATTCGCTTTTAAATTCGAAGGGTGGAAAAACGTAATGAAAAGCGCTTTAGTTTCGAATTCATTAAACACGGGGAAAAACTTCTACAATCCAAAACTTTTACGCTGCTCAACAAAAGTTTTCCACTAAAATTATAGGATTACATAAACATACGCGATAACCAAAAAAACAATAGCATATTTCATACTTATTTTTCATGTAAATTTTCATGAATCCAAAACAAAATCTTTACATTTTATTTCATTTATTCAAAGATTTGAGTTGATTAAAAAAAAACAAAAATCGAAGAAAATTAGAATCTGTAAATATTTAGAATTTCAATAAAAACTAACATTCTTTTGGAAATTGTAAACCTGACATTCCAAATCCCATAGAACATTTTAAATCAAAGAAAATTACATTTGTTTTGGAAATTGAGAAAAATGAACTTGAAAATTTCTGTATTCTTTTTATATAAGAAAGCGTTTGCAATATTAAAATCATTCATTTGAAGAAAAGCGAACAGTAAATAATCAATATGAATAATTGGAATCTGAGAAAGAAAAATTAGAATCTGACGAAGAAAATAGTCAGATAAATGGATAATGGATGCAGATTTAATAGAATTCTTACAAGGAAGAATGGCAAAGGTAATAGCAAGCAGGAACAACCAAATGGAACTCAGAGTATTTCGAAACATAATTAGTTTGTACTTTTTAATAACCAACAAATTTTTATATTAATAAATACTACACGCATTCATGTAATTGAAAAAAAAAATTATAACTTTTACATCTTAATAATCCAAAAACATTTTTCGAAAAAAATCACTGAAAATTTCAAGACAAAGTGTAAATTTTCTTTGTTTTCTATTATTCTTTTTCACACAAAAAAACAATTAAAATTCGTCAGCAATTTTCATAATACCTAAAGTATCGAAAGAAAAAATGAAGAAAATGAAGAATTTTGTTTAAACAATTTAATGAAACTTGTTTTTAAAGAAATCTCTCAAAATCTAAAAAAAAAGTTATATACTTTTCAAGTTTTACTGAAAAATTTTAAGAAATTGTCAAAAAATTTCAAATTTTTTGTAAGACAAAAATTGACTTTAAATAATTTCATAACTGCAAAAATATTTACATTTTCTTTATACCACACAAACATTTTTGAACCTGTATTGAAATTTAGAAAACACTCAGTTTCTGCTCTTTGTGCTCAGAGTGAATAAAGCAGGAAACCAGAGATGACTGAGGCCTAGGCAAAACTATAACATATAATACACATTGCATTATGGACTAGTTGTAATGGTTCGGTTATTGTTGCATTAACATGAAAAAGTTAAAAAGAATGAAGCATCAAAACTTATAATAACAATAAATAATTGTAAGATAATTACATTATTAAGTGAGAAATACAAACAAATTGAATCTAATTGCTTCGATTTTCACAAACTTGTTGAAAATCTAAAAATTAGTGTTAAATTGTTTTCAATTTTTACAAGAAAATTTTAAGAAATAGAAGAAATTTACAGAATTTGACATATAAAAGATAAATTAACTTTAAATCATTTCATAACTACAAAAAATATTGATATTTTTATTAATATATACACGAATTTTGACCTGACACAAACATTTTTATTTTCGTCGTAAATTCGAATAGTCGTAAGTCAAAAATTGAGCGCATAATGTACAAACTAACAATAATTTTAATTACATTTTTTTTTTTCAATTAACACGTGAATCGCATTTGTAATTAATGTAATTATTATATAATTAAAGTGCAGGTTCGTTGTTGTTTTATTTTAATGTTGTTTTGTTGTACTGCGATTTACCGAAATCAATTGAAACGCGTAACCGCCGGAAAATGTAACCGCCTAGTAAACAAAACGACACGGAAACAAATGAAACGCAAATTGGGGAAAACGCGTCGTGGAAATTGTATTTTGCGCGCATCCACCGATGCGATAATGGTCGGTGGGATAATGGAAATTGGTTTTATTTACTACATTGCGAAAATTATAGCAGAAATCGTTCATTTTCTATTACTTTTTTTTGCAAAAAAATATTATTGCAAAGTACCGAAAAGGATCGAAAACTAATTACGTTCCGGTTTCAAAATCAATCAAATTTCTTTCGCTTTGTTTTTTTTTCTAATCAAAATGCAGTTAATTTTTAATTTACATTGTTTTTATTTCATATTGACGATTTTTTTTATTAATTTTTCTTTTCCAATTAGAAAAAAATCATTTCCATTTGTAAATTTCAGCATTTTATTAAAAAAAAATATATAAAAAGTTTAGTAAATAAATATGTAAAAAATTGTAAAAGGTTTTCCTTTTTTGTTGTCCCATTTCGAAATATTATTACATATTTATTATTTATATTATATAAGATCAATATATTTAAAAAATGTTAAAAAAATATAAAAAAAATGAATTTGTTAAAAGAAAACTAATGGAAATAATAGAGTAATAATTTAAAAAGCACCCTAAATTTCACTTCAATTCCATACATATTTTCTGTATACTAAGTAGAATTCAATGAGACATTATTGCCACATTGTGCAAGAAAAAAAATGTTTTTAAAAAATTGCCAGGTCTGATGTATTACCACCATCCAGAAGCATATTTTTCCACTGAAGTGTATTTTTTTATTTATTTTGCATCCTCATACATACATTTTTTTTCATCCCCTATGGATGAGATGGAAACAGTATCAGACGCGATTCGTATTCCGTCTTTATTTCTGGACCTTTTAAATAAATTGAAGAAGAGAACAAAACAGAAATAGGGGAGGAAGGACTAGTGAGAGGACCGAAATACGATCATTGTTATTGGTCATAACAAAAGCAGCACAAAAACAAAAGCCAGAATTTGGTCCTTCGAGGACGATGTCATCATATCACCATGAAGGAATGCGAAGTCCTTTGGGGGATTGATTCGAAAATCACGGTATGCATTCATTATTCAGTATGTACGCGATGGGAGCAATTAACGCCATCTTTCATTTCCATAACAAACCGAATTTATTCATAAACTCTGACATCGAACCAATCCTCAACATCATCATCATCATCTCATCCTTTACACAACAGATATTCCAATTATTTTAGGGCACATCCGTGACCGTCTTCGTATTGTTTCCGGTTCCTCGCAGACAATGCCTACTACTACTACTACTACTACCACTACTTCCGGTCCTTCCCCTTATGGCTTCACAAACTTTCGGTTACGTAACAAAATTTTGAAAACACTCGGTTTCTGCTCTTTGTGCTCAGAGTGAATAACGCAGGAAACCGGAGATGGCTGAGGCCTAGGCTAAACTATAACTTATAATACACATTGTATAGTGGACAAGTTGTAATTGTTGGGTAATTGTTGCATTAACTTGAGCAAGTCATAAATCTCAAGGAAGAGCGTTATGTAATTATTAAAATAAGCCATAAAAACGAAAATTTCATTCAGAATTTACATCAAATTTAATTTTGTTTTGATTATTACAATTATGTAGAATAAGAAGTAGAAATGTTTTCTTTTTTTTTGCAAAATATGTATTGTTTGCATTAATTTAATGAGATTACGTAAATAATAAATAAATCAATAAAAAAATATATTAAAATTGTAAATAAAAAATTGTAAATTTTGTAACTAAATTGAATGTAAATGTAAAAAAATGTAAATTTTATTATAAAAGAAATCACTAAAAATTAATAATTAGAAAGATTGTATAATAGAAATAAATGAATGAGATGAAATTAAAGTATACAAATTTGAAACTGTTTTGTATATAAAACCATTTTTCTTTATATTTATTTGAAAAAAAGTTATAGTAAGATTTCCTTATTTCAATGTGAAAGTTTTAACTACTTACAAAGTTTACAAAAGTAAAGAAACTTCGCAGTAAATACGAAACCTCATTATGTATATTTTTTACAATCGCGTAAAAGAAAAATAGAACTCCTGATTAATCATTTTCTAGAAACTTTAACGAACTTTCAAATAAATATTATTTATTTTTTTTCTTAATTATTTTACGCAACTTTACGTAATTATACAAATAACTTAAAAGAAGAAAAGATATATAGCAATACGTCGCATAATACGGTTCGATTAATATTTGAAACCGGACTAATCGAGGACTTTGAAACTGCATAAAAATAAACAGCTCAAAAAGAGATGATGAAAAAAATATCATTTTGTGTACAATTTTTTTTTTACTTTGTTCTATTAAAATTGTAATCAAAGTTTCAAATCAGATTATAGTGAATCCGGACTGATCGAAAACGCACTATGCGAGGTATTGCTTTATTAATGTGATATGTTATTAATAGTGTGAATGCAACTTTATTTCAAAAATTATTCGAATTGACATTTTTATAACTAAAACATAAAGACAGAGACGGATTTAGGCAACGTTTTTATGAGCCACGTTCAATCGATCAAAACGAAGTAAGTCTTGGGATTTTAAACAGTGTAAGTTGAGGGCCCCTAAACAATGTAAATCGTGGGCCCTCAAACAGTGTTTATCGAGGGCCCCAAGATAGTATTAATCCGGGGCCCTCAAGGTTAACAGTCAGCCTCCGCTAATGATTGTACAACTCACACTATATACTTGCTTGTACTGTTTTTTTTTTATATTGACAAAACAATAAATTAATGATGAAGAAATCAAATATTGAAATGTATGAGCCATTTGATAAATTACCTCTTTATGGTCATGTGGCATTTCGCAATTAATTACTCTCGGCTGGAATGATTCGTCGCGCCGCTGTCATCCTTTCGGGATAGGCAGGATTTGGGAGTAATTCGTGTGGGATTAGCCCTTAACCCTTTCGCTTTTGAATATAATGTGACCCCGTTCTAATAATAATAATACACCAGGTTTAGTCTTCGTCGCTGACACCATCGAAAAGCAACCCTCGTCGCAGCGTCTAAATAGAAAACGGCGCTCCGTTCTATTACTAGGTGAGAAATATCCCCTAAATTAAAGTACAATTTAGTTTTGTTGCGGGAAACCCAAATTGGTAAATCGATGTGTGGGGTATGGAGTGAGTTTGTACGGAAATAAAACACTTTTGACAGTCTGGACGTTGGAGGGTTGAACGTATAAATTTTATATTCATTCTGTACAAACATTGCGGATCGTTTTACTGCGAATATTTACGACCATTTCTTGTCACATTTTCTCTCTGCTTTTTTTCATTAGAGACTCAAGCTGTCACTCTTGTTTGTCCGTTGTTATTTTTACCTTTCTTCCGACATAAAAATCTACCTATGATTAATTAAATTTGACACATCCATCAGCCACATTATATAATCTGCAAACAATTTTAACTTTGAACTGTTTCAGACTTTATTTTAAGTAATTTCAAACATGTTTTCAGCAACTAATTGTAATTATTTTTTAATGATTTTTATCAAATTTTATTTCAATTCATTTATTTATGTAATATTTGTGATAAAGATGCGTCCACACTATGTGCAACTCGAGACATAATTCTATATATATCGAAAGCCCGACAACAGAAATTCCGTCAACCAAAATCCCGACGTTCGAAATTCCGACTGTATAGAAATACAGTAGGAATTTTGATATAGTCGGTATTATGGTTGTCGGGATTTTGATACAGTCGGTATTATGGTTGTCGGGATTTTGATACAGTCGGGATTATGGTTATCGGGATTATGGTTATCGGGATTTTGATACAGTCGCAATTTCGAACGTCGGGATTTCGATTGACCTGATTTCGATTGTCGGGCTTTCGATATAGACCCATACATAAGAGGGGCGAGCAAATTATTTCGCTCCATTGACTTTTTTTTAACTCTTCGCTCTAAAAACTTATAAATTAGTATGCTAATTTATATAAGTTTTCAATTTTAATTGGAATTTTCGTAATTAGTAAATTTCAGCATGTGACTCTTTTCATAAGAAATCTCTGTAGCGTGCACACTATCTGTAAGATGAGACATAAATATATATAAGAGGGGTAAGCAAATCGGAGCCGCATGCGGCTCCCAATCTCAGTTTTCTACTTTGAAAAATTCAATTCACTAGTAAAAACTGCAATTGTAATGCTACGTGCGGCTCCTTACACTCATTTTTAACAATCAAGTGGCTTTATGCTCCAAAAACGTTGCCGAACTTTGATATATAAATAATATAAATTAGTACGCCATCTAGCATGTTCAATTTTAATTACAATTATCGTAATTAGTAAATATAATCATGTGACGCTTTTCATAAGAAATTGCAGCTATGTTGCTTCCACACTATCTATAAGATGAGACATAAATATATATATATAAGAGGGGTAACCAAATCAGAGCCGCATGCAGCTCTTCATAAAAAATTGCGGCTCTCAATCTCAGTTGGATATGTTGGAAAATTCATTAACTAGTAAAAAACTGACGTTTTTAACAGACAATAGGCTCTATGCTCTAATAACGTTGCCGACCCCTGATATATAAAGAATATAAATTAGTACGCCATCTAGCATCTTCAATTTTAATTAAAATTATTTTAATTAGTAAATATAATCATGTGACGCTTTTCGTAAGAAATTGCAGCTCCCAATTGGCTATGTTGCGTACACACTATCAATAAGATGAGACATAAATATATAAGAAAAATCAGAACCGTATGCAGCTCTTTATAAGAAATTGCGACTCAGGCAAAATCTCTATGCTGAAAAATTTATTAAATAGTAAAAACTAACATGTTTAACAGACAATAGGTTCTATGCTTTAAGAATGTTGTCGACTCCTGAAATATAACGTATATAAATTACTACGCCATCTAGCGTTTTCAATTTTAATTAGAAATTTCGTAATTAGTAAACATTAACATTAAATCAATTAAGAAAAACAAAATAATTAAAAATAATATAAAATTGAGGAAACGAGAATAATTTTATTGTAGAAACGTAACGACTGCTTCGGTTTTATGATTCTATGCAAAATAAACATTATATTGCTGCAATAAAATATAATTACGGTACTTGTAGGAAATTACTTAATTCAATAGACTTTTGTATACGTATTTGTATATTTTGTACAGTGAATTTTACTATATTTTTAGTTTAAATGTAAAACGAAATATGTTTAGTTCGTTTATCGCTGTAAACATTCAGTTTTCAGTTTCAAGTTTATGTATGGTTGAAGTATTATTTTCTAGGCTGTTCAAAAAAAAACTTCCGTCAATTCTGATGACAACGGTAGTCGCAGTAACAAGAAAAAAAAACTACAATCTTCAAGATTTCAAAATATACCTGCTACAAGCTAATTTTTTTTCCTATGTTTTTATGATTAAACCTACTTTGATATATTTTTCATTATTTAATTATTGTTACAGAATAATTTTCTTTCTTTGTTTGTATACTTTTTTGTAACATTGGAATATACGGACAGATATACTATGGTGTTTCATTCTAAATGGACCAATAACATAAATAAAACGAATTTTATAGTAATAAACTTCCATTTGAGTAAAAAAGTCGACTTTTCTAGACTTAGGTCAACAAAGAAATTAAAAAAATTACTTTTAATTGATCTTTCTTTATTTACTTTTTGTATATAAATATCAATTGAATATGTATTTGTATTTTAATGCAATTATTAAAGAAAGATTAATTAATTTATTGTCTATTAATTACATTCGTAGGTTATGCAACCAAAACGCATGTAACGCATGTAATTCATGAATAGCAGAATACATTAATTTATAGTATAAAAACTACTATTTTGGAGGCGCCTAAAGGAATGCAACAAAAAAACGCAGACGGGTGGCGCTTATCTTAAATACGCGCAAAAACTATGAATGAAAATAAGGAAACAATGAATTAAACGTAGTATTAAAAAAAAGTCTAATAAAAATATGTAGGTCAGATTCGGTCTAGCCGCAGAGATAAAAATAATTTATTCTGAATGCCAGCGACGAGAGATAAACAAAAAAAAACTGCATACATTATTTTTATGTCTGGAGTATTTTTATATATAATTCGCGCGAAAATTTAAAAATCTCATTATTTTAAGTATTATAACATTTCGGAAAATAGATTTGCGCATTTTATTTGTAGAAATGTATAATGATTTGTGCAAATTCGTTTGTTAAGTATTACTTAGTAAATAACTACTAACGATTTGCTCAAATTTTGAAAGTACGTTCACGTATTGTGAGTTTGCGCAAATTTTTGAATGCACGTGTTTTGTGCCAAATTTTAGGTAATTATTATTAATAATAAGATTAATATTATAATTTGCTGAAACTTTTAAAGTACGTTTATACAATTATATTGTGATTTGCGTATTTATGATGCAGGTATTATGTAACGAAATGATAATACATAATGATAATATAATAATTTGCGCAAATTTCGAATACACATTTTATCTAGCGAAAAATAAACAAATTTATTTTGCACAAATCTTTAAAATACGTTTTGTGTGGTGGATGATAAACAATTGCATTGTGATTTGCGCAAATTTATGAATGCAAAACAATAAATTGTGCAAATTTTAGGCAACTATATTCTACTTATTTAATGATTTGCTCCAACTCTGAATACACATTTTTGTTCCGACATATTTTTTAAATATATAATAATTTGCGCAAATTTCGAATACATATTTTATTTAGCGAATAATAAACAAATTTATTTTTTAATATACGTTTTGTATGGTGGTTGATAAATAATTGCATTGTGATTTGCGCAAATTTATAAATGCAAAAAAATAAATTGTGCAAATTTTGTAGGCAACTATATTCTACTTATTTAATGATTTGCTCCAACTCTGAATACATATTTTTTTGTGACATATTCTTTATTATTTAAATATATAATAATTTGCGCAAATTTTCTTGTCAAGTGATACATAACAAATAATTATATAAAGATTTACTCAAAATTCAATACACAATTATATTGTAATTTGCGCAAATTTAATGCACGCATTATTTTCAATATTATAAATTGTGAATATTTTGTTGACATGTATTACATAATAAATAATTGTATAACGTTTTGCTCCAATTCTGAATACATGTTTTATTCGGCAAATTGTTTATTAATTAACTCGTGAATTGCGCAAATTTTTGAATGCAAGTATTATATTACGGATGATAAATAAATATACAACTATTTGTGCAAATTTTGTTGATAAGTATACCAATAAGAAATATTAGGTCTCAATTTGGTACTTTTGTCTCAGTAAATAATTAAGAAAAATAATTAAAATTTTAGTAATGAAAAACAATAAAAAAATCAAGTAAAATTAATTATTTTTCCCAACATTTTGTTTGTAATTGTTTCAAAAGAGAGAAATTTAATTATGTTTAAGTAAATAAAACTTGTATTAATAACATGAAAGAAAAAAGTTAATGAAATAAGATGATGCTCGTATTTTCAAATTATTACTATAGTAGAAGATAATAAATGAAGTTTAACAATTGTTATTTATTGTTCATTTCCCCCGTGTTGAATCGTTTTTTACGTTTATTTGCAGACATGTTCCCCACTGGATTCCGTGAATGGAATCAAATATAGGATTATGCATAATATAAATACTGGCTGCTCTTTCCTTCGGTTGCAGCCAACGTCGTCGTCTTGTTGTTGTCCCTTATTGGACATTCGGAGAGGAGTGATGAAAATGCTCCAATTGAGAGAAGAGTGAGAAAATGGTGAAGGAGGAAGGAGGCTTTCCACTCCGTCGCTGAAGACAATTTGCATAAATTTCAGCGCAATTTCTCTAATGTACGTTTCGCAAAATATATAATCCACGGAAGGTTTTTGAAACTATATCCACCGTCATAACTCCGTCGTGCATACATAAAAGATGCACGCAGATAGAGAGTCTTATATAAGTGTCTACAAAAAATAAAAATTGGTGCAAATTATTATATAATTGTTTATTATCTGCAATATATTACGTGCCTTTACAATTTGCGCAAAATGTTTTATACATTTTTTATTGTCCGCCATATAATTTGTGCATTCAAGAACGTGTCTTGGAAATTTGTGCAAATATTCGAAATCCACTCATTAAAAGAATTGCGCAAATAGTTATTCGACACACAAAACGTATCTTCCAAATTTGAGTAAATCATTAATTTATTGTTTGTAATCAGCTAATACTTGCTATCAAAATTTGCACAAATTATCATATTTATTTTATATTGCTATAAAGCGGGTCTTCAAATCCGTAATATAATACGTTTATACAAAAAATTTGCAAAAGTAAATTACTGTACAATTGTTTGTTATTTATTATATAATACGTACATTTTCAATTTGTGCAAATTGTTTTATACATTTTTTATTATACGCCATATAATTTATGCATTCAAATCCGTTTCTTCATTATTTGTGCAAATCTTAGAAATTCGTCGTTTTTATTCGTCACATAAAACGTATCTTCGAAATTTGAATAAATCATTATTTTATTGTTTGTAATCAGCTAATACTTACTTTCAAAATTTGCACAAATTATCATTTTGATTTCTTAATATAAATTGACCCAAATAATTATTTTGCGATATAAAACGTGCATTCAGAATTTGAACAAATTATTGTATAATTATTGTATAATCTGCTATATAATATCTGTATACAAAATTTGCACAAAATATTTTATATTTTTTTATTATTCGTCAAACAATTCGTGCACTAACAAATTTACGGAACTCACATTAAAAATGTTAATTTTCTGCCACATCCAACGTATCTTCAAAATTTGCTCAAATTGCTATATTTATATTATCAATTCAATCCAAATTTTGTACAAAACAGTAAATATTTCATTATTATCCACTTTGCAATAATTATGCGTTATTTGTGTAATAACTTTGCACAAATTTTATTGTCTTGTATTATCTGCGACATAACACTTGCATACGTACTTTTAAAACTTGCACAAATTGTTATATTTGTTTATATTATCAATTCAATCAAAACTTGCACAAAACAGTAAATATTTCACTGTTATCTACATTAATTCCAATAAGTTATTTGTATTGGAAATTTGCTATATTAGCTATTTAATCTAAATTTGCACAAAACAGTAAATATTTGATTGCTATCTATCATGCACTAATTACAATAAATTATTTGTATTCGGAATTTGCACAAATTGTTATATTTGTTTATATTAACTCTTCAATCCAAATTTGCACAAATTATATTTTCTTGTATTATCTGTAGCATAAGTACATTTAAAATTTTGCACAGATTGTTATATTTGTTTATATTTTCAATTAAATTCAAATTTGCGCAAATATTTGATTGTTATCCTCATGCATTAATTACAATAAGTCATTTGTGTTGGAAATTTGCACAAATTATATTTTCTTGTATTACCTGCGACGTAACACTTAGATACATTTAAAATTGCATAATACATGAATTTATAGTTTGCACAAATCCTTGGAAGTAAGTAAATATTTATGATACGTGCCTATAATTATTTATTATTTTATTATTTACCAAATAATACGTGCTTTAAACAATTTTGCGCAAATCATTATTTAATTACTACTTATTATCTGCCACTACATAATGATGATGATCATCATCATCATCAGTGGTAAAAGCTGCTCCCTACACAAAATTAATCGGAACAAATAATCATTCGGATTAGTTATAAATCACGAAACGCATACACGTGATGGCCGGATATCCATTTTCCATTATTATTTTTCATTTCGTGTATTAATATTATTACTCTGATTTCCTCATTTTCCCCACTCTCTTACATACATACACATACATTCATCGATGATGGACTGTTTGCGAAAAGCCCCGTCGACGTCCATCCTGTTCCACTGAATTTATTTAAATTTGCTCATTTTATAGTCGCATTCGCTTTGATCCGTTCTTCCCCTAGCGAATCCAGTTTTACGACCTTCAAAAGGAATCGCTTATTACAGGTCTAATGTGCATGAGAGATCTCAACTACTATATACGTCGGATTTACCATTGCACAGTTTCATGCAATATAACTTATGGATGATATACGTATATGTTAATTTAATACATGTTTATTCCTACAATCGTTAAATCCTTTATTGATCTTTAAACATACAGTGAAAATAGATTTTTCTTGAAACGAGTTTGTATACTTTTGGAATAACAATTAGTTAATTACATTAGATCAGTGGCGATTCAATCGGGGCTGCAGCGGGCCCACGAGCTTATGATTCAAAATCAAGTAGTTTCCTTTAATTATCGACAATTGAAACGACTTTGTCTAACTTTTGGACTAACATTAGTTTCTACAACTTGAATCTCATTAGATCAGTGTCCTATCAATCGAGGCTGCAGCGGGCCCACGAGCTTATAATTCAAAGATCAAGTAGTTTCCTTTAATTATCGGCAATGGAAATTACTTTATCTAACTTTTGGACTAACATTAGATTCTGTAACTTTAATATAATTAGATCAGTGGCGTATCAATCGGGGCCGCAGCGGGCCCATGAGTTTATGATGCAAAGATCAACTAATTTCCTATAATTGTCGACAAGTGAAACAATTTTTTCTAACTAAACATCAGTTTCTGCAACTTGAATCTCATTAGATCAGTGTCCTATCAATCTGGGCTGCAGCGGGCCCACGAGCTTATAATTCAAAGATCAAGTAGATGCCATTAATTATTGACAATTGAAACGACTTTGTCTAACTTTTGGACTAACATTAGTTTCTGCAAACTTGAATTACATTAGATCAGTGGCTTATCAATCGGGGCTGCAGCGGGCCCACGAGCTTATGATTCAAAGATCAACTGGTTTCCTTTAATTATCGACAATTGAAACGACTTTGTCTAACTTGTGGACTAACATTAGTTTCTGCTACTTGAATCTTATTAGATCAGTGGTGTATCAATCGGGTCTGCAGCGGGCCCACGAATTTATGATTCAAAGATCAACTAGTTTCTTTTAATTAGGGTCAATTGAAACGACTTTGTCTAAATTTTGGACTAACATTAGTTTCTGCAACTTAAATCTCATTAGATCAGTGGTATATCAATCGGGGCTGCAGCGGGCCCACAGCCTTATGATTTAAAGATCAACTAGTTTCCTTTAATTATGGACAATTGAAACGACTTTATCTAACTTTTGGACTATCATTAGTTTCACCAACTTGAATCTCATTAGATCAGTGGCGTATCAATCGGAGCTGCTTTGGGCCCATGAGCTTATGATTCAAAGATCAAGTAGTTTCCTTTAATTATCGACAATGGAAATTATTTTATCTAACTTTTGGACTAACATTAGTTTCTGCAACTTTAATTTCATTAGATCAGCGGTGTATCAATCGGGGCCGCAGCGAGCCTACGAGCTTATGATGCAAAGATCAAATTATCGACGATTGAAACGACTTTATCTAATTTTTGGACTAACATTAGATTCTGCAACTTGAATCTCATTAGATCAGTGGCGTATCAAAAGGGGCTGCAGTGGGCTTACGAGCTTATGATTCAAAGATCAAGTAGTTTTCCTTAATTATTGACAAGATTAAATTAAATGGGGCCCTCGCATTCATGAATCTTTGCTTTCACTCAGAATCATCCAATTCAATTCTGACATAATAAAAATGCTCCTCTTTGTTTATTTGTCCTGTCGTCCAATCAAAATCTTTAGTGCAAATTAAAATTTGAAGGTACTCTCAAATTCAAATTTACCTTAGTCCTCCAAATGAAGTATTATCTGGGTCCTACTACATTCAATCAAATTTTACTCTCACATGGCTTCATCCACGCAACATCTTTTCGTCTTTAATCAAACCTGTGATCCAATCAACATCTTTACCTTGATTTGCAAATTCAAATTTGATGGGGCCCTCATTTACTCCAAATAAAAAAAAAACACATTCACACTTTTCTCTCGCACAGGTAATTCCTATTAAACCTCTTTATCCTTAACTAAACCTATCATCCAATCAAAATCGTTAAATTGTTAATAATCAAAAATAATCTAAATATTGTGTTTTCTTTTTGATGTTTTTCCATTTGCAAATATAAAAGAAACTACGATATTTGTATACGTCTTTGCGACAGCTGTTTGGAAAAGGTATGGAAATTGGCAACGCAGAAGAAAAGGGAACGCATTTATGTTAATAATTCCTCTTCTCCGCGGCTTTTCTAAATGGAAATCTGGAGTGATCCTTGAGAGATGAATGTTCGAGCTTACACTTGAAAAATAGATAATATTGCCAGTAAATACTCTGGCAAAGTGCTCTTTCCTCTGTTTCCGTAATAAACACATGAAAAGGAGACACGATAATAAAAACATCGTAAAGTGCGAAATGCACGCCAGTTATTTCTTCAAGTGGAAATATTGACTATGGGATTACAGGAGTTGAAAGCATGTTTTCATTCAACATTTATAAAATTTTGAGTGCATATTTTAATGTACTTTTAACATTTTTTTTTTATTAAAAATAAGATGACCTTGAAAACAAAATAAAAATATTGATTCATTTCAAGGTCAACGCTCACAGAGATTTGCGAGATTCGATCGAATACAAAAAAAAAATTGTAACTCAGTTTTAATTATCGGATTTTTCCGCTATCCGCAAACCCCATCATCCATCAAAATCCGGGAGAGGGATGAAAGTGAGGATCCGGTTGAGGCCTCCTCACAAAGGAAAATCAAACAATGCGCCCCCGCATTTTTACACTTTTCCTTTCTCTATACACACACACTCGCACGCAGTTTTTTTTCCATCCCCTAAACCGGTTTATTTGACGGGGAGCTGAAAGTGAAAGGGCTTTGGTAATAATCTGCGAAGCAAATTGCTTTTTCTAATGAACTTTACAGTAAATTTCGCTAAAAGATGATTAGGGGTGATTAAAGCCATAATGAGTATCGGATGAGAGGGAGAAATGAAGCTGGGTTTGTGATGATGATGATGATACAAGGAAATTTAATTGAAAATTTTCTTAAAAGTTTTCTTCAAATTTCTTTAAGTATTCTCAAATATTTTTTAATAGTTTTAAGCATCCTTAAATATCTTAAAAAAATCATTTTCTACTACAATACCTGTTGGATGCGAAGACAACCTGTGATCATTAACAGGTGAAATCGGGCGACACGACTGAGCGAAAACTCTTTTGATTTTCCCGCTCTGTTTCCATCCGTGCGTGCACTGTATGCATATTTTATGTGTTTTTTATTATCTGATAAGATAGATACATATGTTGCTTCGTTACCGCATGGACAATATTTGCGTTCGCACTGGATGCTCTTATTTTACAACTTGAAAACTTTGTTAACTTTTTAAAATATTTTATTTCATCGATACATTAAACGGTACAAATATCCTTAGAAATTGTAATTTTTAAGTAAAAAAAACTACACACTTAATGCCACTTGGAATGAATAAATCTTAATAAATTTGTAAAAATATTGCTAAAAACTAAGGAAAGATGCGTACACACTACATAAAAAGATTAGTCGCGCATGCGTATAATCCGTAAACTCTATTATTGTATGCGCGCGCATCGAATTAAAGTTGAAATATGCTTTATATAAGAAACAAAGGCAAAACGTCGCGAGTATCTTCCATTGTTATTCACACTTATTTAAAATTAAAACATCCAAAATTGTTAATAAATGAAATAAATTGACAAATATTTATTCTATCGAATAATTTACGTAAGAAATGAAGATTTATATTTTGGAAATGTACAAAAAGTAAACGTATCTGAACGAAACTAAAACAAACAGTAAACAAGTATGTAATTTACATAAAACATAGATGATTGGAAAAATGAAATATTGATAAATCTTTCAGACATTGAAAAATGTGGACGCGAAATATTTGAGCGTGACGTTTGCAAATGGATGCAAGAAGAGTGCAACGATAAATCTCGTCGATTTCCTATATAATGCATGTATAAAATGGATAATAATTTCGGGGGTTTGAACTGAAACGATGTTTGGTCGGTCAGAAGGACAATAAATTTTGTATGAAGAGCGAGCGAAAACGAGAGAGATATAGAGGACCGTTTCCTCTCGAAGGTGTCGAAAGCGTACAATATGAATGGGCCATTTGCAGTTTGCGCAAATCAAATTTAATGGGCGACCAATCGGAAGGCGAAGCGCAGCATTAAACTGACGTATGGCGGTAGTTGCGAAATGCAAGCGCGCCAAAATTTAAAATAATGAAGAAAAAAAAAATGAAACGAATTATTGATGATGTATGATATTTTGAAATGTAAACGCGCTAATATTTGAAATAAAGAAGAAAACGAAGTAATGATGAAGTTGGCTAATAATGTCAATATTTAGAAATAAATGCAAACGCGCCAAAATTTGAATTACGAAAAGCAAATGAAAATAGTTGATAGAAAAGTATGCTAATAAGCAGTTTATGTAATAATCAATATTAAATTTCAAATATATAATAAATAAATTAATTAGATGTAACAAAATATTAAAGTTGAAAACGCGGCAATATTTGAAATAATAAATTTAAACAAAACAAATGATGTCGTTGTCAAGAACAGAGGCAACGTTTGGAAATGCAAGCGCGCCAAAATTTGAAATATAAACGACGAAATACTGATGATGTGGGGGAAACAAAGCGAAACGCTCCGGAATAGATGATTACTATTTTTATATACTTTTCTGTTTTCTTCTTTTTGTCTTTTACTCTCTTCATTTTCTCGTTTCATCTCTCGTTCTGGAGCCAGAGAAATATTAAAACACATATAAATAGTTGGCATATAATTTCTATAGTTAGAAGTAAATGCAAGCTCTCCAGCGCCAAAATTTGAATTACGAAAAGCAAATGAAAATAGTTGATAGAAAAGTATGCTAATAAGCAGTTTATGTAATAATCAATATTAATTTTCAAATATATAATAAATAAATTAATTAGATGTAACAAAATATTAAAGTTGAAACGCGGCAAAATTTGAAATAATAAATTTAAACAAAACAAATGATGTCGTTGTCAAGAACAGAGGCAACGTTTGGAAATGCAAGCGCGCCAAAATTTGAAATATAAACGACGAAATACTGATGACGTGGGGAAACAAAGCGAAA
>NW_017098596.1:0-25029 GCF_001412225.1 Nicrophorus vespilloides | reverse complement strand
TATATATATATATATATATATATATAATACCTATTATACATAGGTCTTTTCGTCATTTAATTTGATATTTAATGTTATCACTCCAATAACAAATAATTTCAATGAAACATATTTACTTTCTTAAAATTAAATATAATGCTATTAGTTATACAACAGTTATGATTGCATTTGTAGTGAAATGTATTTAATATAAGTCATACCTGGATTAACGAATAAGATGCGTTCTACAAAATGGATAGAATATGAATACTTTCCTTCTTATTTATTAAATAAATAGTCAATTTACATAAACAGTGTAATCACATTTTAAAAAACGGGTTTGAAGTTGAATGTTTCTTTGTCTTCTTTTGTTTCATTGAATTATTGCCTATATGAAATACTGATTACATAACAATAATACGTCTTTTTAAATCAGTAAAATTATAACAAAGATAACACGTCTTTATATTCATTTTATATATGTTTTTTCTTATTCTAAGAAGTTATATTTTCCATGATACTATGGACTTTGTTATATGTTAGCTTTGTTATCAGAAGTAACGTTAACCGAAGTATTACAGTACTTTTACGAACTTGTATTTCAAAATTAATCATATCTTCCAATGTTCACATTTATTAGTTTTTATTTAAAATTTTAATAATACAAAATAATTTAATATCATAAAAAACATTGTAGTATTCGTTGGTGCATTTTTCATAGCACTTTCTCATTGTTGAAAGTATAAATTTCAAAATCACATTTTCATACATTTATTAATTTAATATTAGAAGGTACGGGCATGTGGTTGTATATAAAAAGCTACTATTATGTAACCTGAAAACTTGTTTTGTCTTTTCTAAGGTTTTAAATTTTGTTCCATTTCTTATAGGTTGAATAATCTTTAATATTTTAATATATAACATACACAGTTAATTCCGCTTAGTTGGGACAGCGGTTAATCGGGACAAATTTTACAGAACGGAAACAAAACTAAGGAAATAATGTCGTGGCCGACCAATTTATTGTCATCTATTGTATAACTAATAAGTATATTTGTTAGGGCCATGTCTTTCCTCTTAATTATTACAAATCATATTTAACGTATCCATCAAATATACAAACGGATACTTGTACGTGATTATTTAGAATAACTTGTGGAATATTCCAAACGACGGTTACACATTAAATCGTACAGTTGCGTCTTTTGTATCACCACTTAACAGCCTTCTTCCGCCCCTAAATATTTGGGCAGGATCATAAAACTTAGATAAAGAAACACTTGTGTTTTCCACAAGGTCAAACCCTTACCTCCCACGCGGCCTCTTTTTGAAATGAACACATTTTTGTATTATATGATTTAGTCTTAGTTAGGGGAGCGAGTCTAGGAAGAGGAAGTCTTAGTAATAGGGTCCAACGAAGAACATGGTCTTACTTGGAGAGTCCAAGGAAGAGCACTTACTTCATTAACACTAACTTAAGAGGAGAATGTAACTCTTAGTTAATAATACCTGAGATCAACTATTGTTTAGTTGACTTCTCAATAAAACTCCGATGTATACAATAAAGTTAATTAAGAATATTGCATTTAATATTCATAAACCCCTCTAAGACTCCGCAACGACATAACTACGAGATAATCCACGGTGTCCAAGGATTTCTTAACCCTGGGACACGACAATAACATAAATTTAATCCGCTTTTTCGGGACAATATTTAGTTTAATCGGGACAGAAATCATGTGCTAATTCCCGTGACGACGGTCCATAGAAGCAGCGCAACAACAAGATCCACGGTTGATGTGTATGCATTGTATGGATGCTGTGCTTGAGTTATTGGAGTGATAACATATATTAAATATTTGCCTTTGTTGATTCAAATTTTATATCATTTTCTATTATGTAGTACTATAAGATTTTGCATATAGTTTTGCGACTTGTTTTAAAAAAACACTAATCCTGTATTTTTTGGAACTTCTGATAATTGGGCCAGTCGCTTAATCGGAACAAAATGTATTAGTCCCGATATGTCCCGATATGTCCCGATTAAACGGAATCAACATGTTTCAACAACAAAAGTTTTAATTCCTAAACGTTTAACCCACTTGCACCCGTTGCAACCCACTTTTTAGAAACCAAATCTCTGGTGACCCACTTTATCACCCCCGGCTCATTAAATTATATATATATTTTTTTTTACTTTCGCCATATCTTATGAATTTTAATTTCTAAACCTTAAAAATATACATGTCGTGACTCACCAAAAATCGACTTGCGCCCCACAGTTTGGGAAATGCTGTATTACAGGATATCATTTTACGAATATTATTTTGTTCCTGGGAAATAGGTAATTGTAAATTAATTCTTAGGAAAGTATAAAAAATAAATTATATACAGATTGTAGATTGCAGATAAAATGAAAAAAAAAGAACTACATATATATTTCTATTTCTTTGTTTATGACATTGATTTAACCTTCATATCAGGGGGTCGTCAATCCGCGGCTCTTTTGATAACACGGTCAAAACAGAAAAAAACTATTTGATATTTGAATATTAAAATGATGTTTGATATTTAAATGATTTTGATGTATCAATCAGTAGTAAAGAGTTTTCATTTTATTATTTTTTCCCGGGAAAACATACTGAAGAAACCCTTTTAGTATAAGCATTAAAAAATTTAAAAAATATTTGTATCTTAAAACGGTGTTTGTTGATATATTAACAATATTTTTATTCCCTACTTCGGACAAAATAAACATATAAACTTCTGATAATAAATTAGAAAATTGTATAATTCTTCAATTGTATACTTCTAGTACATGATCATTCACATGAAACTTATCTTAATAAATTATATTAATCCAGGACACTTCACACATCCTAGTAGTTTTGAATTTACTGTTACGTAATATTTATATATGAAATTTGTTAAATGAATTAATATTTAAATGGAATCTAAGTTTAAAATATAATTTATATATAACATTTTTGCAAATAATGGTTCATTTTAAATGATTTTAATTTGCTACTCTTCTATATTTAATCTGATTTTATTTTTATTGTATATGTACATTTTCTGTATATAAATAAACGCTATATTGTTGACTTTGTTTCTATCAAATAGTCGAAATGAAAATGTTTATCTG
The DNA here is from genome assembly GCF_001412225.1 of Nicrophorus vespilloides. Taxonomy (NCBI): domain Eukaryota; kingdom Metazoa; phylum Arthropoda; class Insecta; order Coleoptera; family Silphidae; genus Nicrophorus; species Nicrophorus vespilloides. Next base: position 21,905 of record NW_017098596.1, on the reverse strand, counting down.
TCCAATTCCAAATGTGCACAGATAAATATTTGCTTTACATTTTGCATTGAAGCACTTTTCAATTTAATATTTTTAATTGAAATTCAGAACAACAGCAGCATTGTACAGGATAGATCACATACGCTGCATGTAAATAATGTTCCTTATTTAAACTGGAATGCACGTTCCATTTGCCAACGTAAACCTGATGACGTAAGCATGTGTTAAAGTCAGTTTAATTCATTTCTCGCTTTTACCAGGCACATGATTTATAATGCATAATACGATATAAACGTCGAGAGGTTAATTAAAATCTGCTGGTACTTATAAATCTTCTGGGAATGTGAATTCAGTTGACCTGAAATTCGAATTTTATTTTAATCTTCAGCCCATTTTCGTACTATTATACTAGCACCATATTGATTTACGCGACAAGTATGAAAATACTGCACACGCGGGGGAGTCCCCACGTTCTATTTAGATTTAGATTTGCCAGAAAATACACAAGGCCTTTTCACGACCATAAATTATGTGGACTTTTTCCGCGTTCTGACTGCCATGCAGAAAAATAAAGAACGAGCGTAAAATAAAGATTTAAATTGTAATTTTGTATGAGAATAAAGCAACCGAAACGGAACAAGGAGGAAAATATATTCAAGATGACAGGTTAAAGTCGAATTTAATACTTTTATTCCATTTTCTTATTGTCAGATCAGAATTTACTGTGATTATTAGATTAGAAGTTTCTGCAAAAATAAAAATATAATGTTAAAAAATGTAAAAAAAAATTATATTTATAAGTCTATTATAAAATAATAAAAGAAATATGTATTGTTTAAAAACTACTGAAAAAGCTTAAATCTATTTTTGTATTAGATCATTACGAATTTAAAGAAAACATATTTATAACAAACTGGCTTATTTATTCAGTTGGGCGGAAAAACTTAGATCGTTAGCCCTTTGGTTACAATTGTCACTAATAAAGATTATTATTATTATTTATTCAGATTTTCAATAAGAATAAAATCATAGTGGAATCTTATTATTTATGTATATATTTCATATATTTTAATTAATAAGTATGGTCATAATTTCATCGCAAAAAAAAATTATTTTAGCGAAATCTGAAAAAGTAAATAATGTACAGTATCATAGTGCGGATGTTCAAGGAACTAAAAACATCAAAATAAACCTTACACAAGAGAAAACATATTTTGTGTACATTCTTTTTCAAATTTATTTTTTCTTTTTGCTGACTTAAAGTTTAGTAAAAAAAACACTACATGGTTTTGCTGTATTTTCAAAACAAATAATACTCAAAGCCAATATTTGAATACTACATATTAACTGTCTAGTATTCACATTTATTCAAAAATACAAGTTAAGTACAAATAATGTCAAAACATAATTTAATAATAAATTAATTTATATAAATAAATAGCAACAAAAATAGAAATATAAATATATAAAGAAAAAAGTAATTCTATATAATACATACATATAATATATACAGTCAAGGACATATAAAATATTTTATTCATATTGGAAATGAACCAAGATAGGGTTGAATATTTCTGAAAATCGAATAGAGTATAGTAGTAATCTTATATGGTATCCTATATTTTCTTCATTGGTATTGTCTTAATATAAATAATACAATTTATGTGTTGTTCCATTTGGTCTGTGGGTCATTTAAAAATAGTCACGTAGGATCTGTCACTGTATATTTGTAGACTACGTGATACCCAACTTAGGTCTAAGTAAATATCGATAATAATATAAAATAAATATTCGATAAACTTAATAGTATAATATTGGTTACGATATTAGTTTGTTAAAGAATTATTATTAGAATTACGCAATACGTCAATTTGACGGTATTAGTATTTTTTGTGTAATCTCTTGATTAAAAAAAACTCAAATATAAATTACCATTAATACCTTTAAATCTATAATAAATCTTATACAAAATATTGATATTTAATAAATATAATATAAATACAATATAAATATATAATGTTTTTATTATTACTCCTTTAAATGTTCATAATATGCATAATCTTCATGTAAAACCATAGCTTTCTTCTGATATCGCAAAAAACATCGTTTCTTTTTTCTTTCTATATATTTATTTTATTTTTCACTCCTTTGTTTTGTAGGTTTATTATTTTATTATTATTATTTATCTCTTTTATATACATTTTAGATGTTATTGATGTTATGATGAATTTAATTTTTATATGCCCTATACTTCATAATCAATATATTCTTTCAAATAAAATACATTTAATTTGTTAGTTTTTACAAAGTCCTTATTTCATCGAAGCCCCGCTATGCGAGTTATTATTATACAGGCACTTTTATTTCAGACTTCTTAATTACAACATGCAGTAGATGATGCGTTAACGATAGTTTGGACGAACTCCACCTTAACTACTGATATTTCTTTAGCATTTGCAATATAATTTGTAAAATCCGTATATTTTATGTAATTATTAATTTATTTCATGATGTTTCAAAATCTTCTCAATAAGAAACAAGATAATATTTAGATAAATTGTTGGTTGGCTGTCGTCTTATAGAATAACTTCAGTGGTATATTGATGCTCTGCGATTCCACTATTTCCTTTGACTGTGAATCTGCTGCTATCCTTAACACAGTCATTGTCCATCGACTTGGCTGTCCATCTGTGATGAACGATGGCCCCATTACTGCATGCACCGAGAGGACTCACTAAGGGCCTGGCTTGACCAGGATTCGAACAGGCGCCCACGAAATCGCAAAAATAAATATGTTGTTAAATTCCTGGTCTCTAATTATTTTGAGAAAATCCGACAACAGGTTTTGTAGAAAAGTTGAAATCCGAAATCCGTATGTCAATTACAAATTTTTATGAATGCTTATATAATAATGAAAACTTGATGTTATATAATCTTAACAATTGTATACCTAGTTATATTTTTCAATTGTATTGTTGTGTTAAGATTGTTGTTGCATCAGTGTAGGTATATAATAAATATCCGCGTATTCATATCTACTTGATTACATTTTTATGTGCATTTCTCGTGTTCTTTGTCATATTTAGAATAGCAGTGTGCGCCTTAAGGTCCCATTACAGTTAAGAATGTAGCCATTCTTCGGTACTGTATTATAAAATATTAAAGTGCAAGTTCAAGTCCCATCCGTCTCGACAGTCGTGAATTTTGTGCAGACCGTAACCATTTAATGCCCGGTCACATTACACGCCCAGTTTACGTAACATTAAATTACTTTACAAAAGAACCCATATACAAACGCACGACTAATTTCATTTATTTCATTAGCATTTGTTTTCTCTCCTTTGTGCTGCATTTATGTCCCTTGAATACTAATTACTCTTCGCATAGGCATTAACTTTAGCGCAACATTCACCAAATCGTTAAAAAAAGAGAGAAGTAATTATTTACAACAAAAAATTATAGAAATATTGTTTTTTTTTTAATTTATTTTTGAATAGTTTATCAATTGTATTTGGTAAAAAATAATAATTGTTGGTATTAAAAATTGTATATTTATTTATACAAAAAATATGTAATCAATCTTTTAAAATAATTTACATTTTTATAATTTTGAAATGAAAATGATAATACAAACGAAAATATATAGTGGGTTAATTTATAATTTTGAAATGAAAATAATAAATACAATGGTTTTGCAACAGTACAAGTTTTAATTAGAGCATTCGGTTCGCGTTTCTAAATGAAGCTGGGATTAAAATACTCACTACTTACTAGACGAGGATCCGAAAATAACAAGGATACTTTAGACGTATTACAAAATCAACTAATTACAAAAGTCGCGTGGCAAGCTAACTCTGCACTCCAATTACAACTCACCGTACAAACTTGGAAATCCGCTTGCTTTTCAATTACAAAAATCCGGATGGTTAGCCAGTTAATGGTGGAATATATATGTATACATTTTGTGGAAGCAAAATATTTAATTTGATGGCATACATAGCTTGAAGAGCTTAAAAGAAATATATGTATATGAAAGTGATTTACAAATATTGCGTATTTCAAATATATAATTACTCACTTTTATATAAGAAGAACAATATTTTATGTTACGAGGGGTCTCACAAATTGCGTTAATTCATTTGTTTTTGAAAAACAAAAATTGTTTGTCAATTTGTTGAAGTCTTACGACATTTCTTGACAAATTTGCAGAAGATCGGTATAAATGATACGAGAAACAAAATAAACATTATTAACAGTTGACATTGGTCATTGTCAAGTATTAATTAATTCTAATTGTAAATTAATATTTAAATAATCAACTATGTGACTTATATACATTTCTATAAACAAGTATATATTGTATTGTAATAGATCGCAAATAATTTTATATGTAATTTAATGTAAAATTAATTGAGAAAAATAAATTATTTAGACTTTTACTTATTACATTGTCTTTGATTCAACTTTTGCAGAACTACAAATGTTTATTTTTAAATAAATATGTTGTAGTTTAAGTTTAAAAATGTAATCAATTAAAGATTAAAATACGTTTGTTTTTGCATTTATTGCTTTGTTAAAAACAGGGAGCAGCAACTTGCGGCTCCGGAGCCGCATGAGACTCCCAGTTCTTAGAGCGGGGGCTATGGTTTGCTGTGTCTTAAAAATGACTCTTTGAAACAAAAAGTTTGCAACCCCTTTTAATAAAAATCAATAAATAATAACAGATAGCAATAAGAAAAATACATTTCTTTTGGTCTTTCTTACCTTTATATCTCTAAATATTAGTAATTAATAGTATCTAAAATTTTATGCTAGTTAATATTTTATTTCCTTTGATAAAAAATAGTGAGATCATTATAATAATTAACTTTATTTCTTGAAATAAAACTGTGAATGCAGAATATAATCGATTACACCCCTTCAAAAATGTTTGCTTAGTCTGGTGATACTGTGAATAGAGGTACATCAAAGTACTTAAAAGCATTGGTGTTTCAAAGGAAATTATTTTCAACCGCAAGGAAAAGTACACACAAGTAAAGATTTATAGGTTATATGTTTTTAGCATTACAATTTTTTTCTTTATATAGGCTGTATAAGTGCAATATTATTAAATATATTATAGATAATAAAATAGGAAAGTATTATCATTATTATGATGTACCTTTATATTAAAAAATATTTAAATATATTTTTACTTCATACAATAAAAATTTTTGACATAATTTATTAGTGAGAATGCAAAAAAGTAAGAAAATTTTAACATTTAATATAAGATACATCACGAAAATATATAACTGTACATTAAAAAATACTTCAACTTCTTCATAACTGATATTCTTAAAAAAAAAAATAGATTTACATTTGATTTTAGAATACATAACGTATTTTTACAAGATCTATAGAATAATTCTTTTAAATTAAAATATATACAACAATACCTCGTATTGTGTAGTTTCGATCAGTGCGGATTCAGTAAAATAAAAATAAATTTTAAAACATTTGTTGTATAAGTAGATGGTTTTTCTTTATCTGAACTATTGTATTATTTATTTGTATGTGGTTTTAAAGTCGATTATTTTAAATAACAACGAAATTAATGCTTAATTGATCGGTTAATGAGTAGTTCGGACAAATTCAAGTTATAAAGTTTCTTTATATTCGAAAGACGAACACCTACTGAATGATGTTACATTTATGAACTGACGCTATTGCTGATATTAAATCATATCACCAAGTCGCTTTTTTTAATCCATTAACTAACAATTCAGGTAACGAATATCATCTTTAAACGGATTACGTTTGTGAAGCTTCATAGAATACTTTCTTTATTCTTCTACATAGTCGATTCTACTTAATAGGGACACATCGGGACTAGTACATTTCGTCCCGATTAAGTGGTTGGCCCAATCATTCGAAGTTCCGCAAAAATTACAGGATTAGTATTTTTTAATATTTTACTTAATACATTGCATAATATAAATTAAATCTCAAAACTATACTTATACATATATATGGTTCCCGATTTAACCGAATTTTGTCCCGAAAAAGCGGAATAAATTTGTATTATTTCCTTAGTGTTGTTTCCCTGTTTTAGGATTTAATAATAAGCGGTTATCCCGATTAACCGGTGTCGTAATTAAATGGAATCGACAGTATATAAAAATTAATTAATATGTTATTTAAAGTAATTTTATAAAATTACCAAACAAAGTTGCATATATTATAAAATTTAAAAAAATGCAAATATACCCAACAATTTATAGTCTACTGAACAATTATCGATTATCCAGATACAGATACGAGTATATGAATAAAAATGCTTTGTCCATATAAAACTGGTTTGGAAATTGGCGCCGTTTAATCCAGCAATTGCAAAATCGAATTAAAATCAGAGTTAACAGCCCAGAAAATTTTTATCGCTGTCCCTTTTTTTACATCCATGTTTTTCACAACGGTATTCGCTTCAAGTGTGGACTATCAAAAAGGTATAGGACTATCAGGCTGAGGAGATGAAATTACAATTAAATCAATGAACATTTTACGGCGATATAAATGGAATCAACATTTGGTCGATGGAAATTAAAGTCGTTCCCCGTTTTACACGAAAAAAAATATATAGAAGAAGTGGATTTGATTTTTGCAACTAATTTTATAAAAATTCTTCAGTTTTTGAAATTAACAGTTTATAGTTTATTCCATTTATTATCTTTAATAAAATTAGATGAAATTTATATAATTATTTAAATTAATTACTACGGCATATTTAACTTATTATTCAAAAATAGGTATGCTTTTGTATCAAAAGCATAATCTTTTTTTTCACAGAAATTTTAACAATTGTTTCAAATTTTCTTCCTTTTAAGTTCGAAAAATTAATGTTTTTACAAAATTCTATATTTATTAATTATTTATAAACTTTAAATCAATTTGCTTTTAATTAGATAATTATACCAAATAAAGGTTGACGACCCCTGTATTAGCACAAATGCGACTAAGAACATTATTTTATAAACCAATGTGTACAGTTAAGATTAAAATTAAATTTGTCCACTTACAAAAGTTATAAAAAAAAACTTAACTACGTAGAATATGTTTTTCATTTCATTTATAACATATAAATACATCAATACATCTTAGGTGTGTACACACTACTTTCAATTTGTCAATAAGCTTAAAGCACGCCCGCATGCACTACAGATTACTTGTAGGTGCGCGCGCACTATAGACTTTAACTAGTCAAGTAATGAGTATTGCATACGTACTATTACATTTGGACAAGAACATCATTTTTTTTAAAACAAACTCATATATTGTTGTTTCATCATAAGAATAGTGAAAAATATTTAAAACTTTCTCAAATGTTCACTAATTTTCATAGTCAAACTTATGTAAAATGCTCAACTAATTGTAAATAATGTACGGTATTTATATAAGTTAAAATGTGTAACCTAAAAATATTATTAAAGTAGTTTATTGGCTAATGTTTGCTTTGCAAACGAATCCGAGTTTAAGCTGTTTAAAGTTAATTAGCGAAACAAATCGTTGCTTTATGCCGTTTAGTAGATAAAACTTAATTTCCATGCTACGCTGCAATTTTAAACGAATATAATTAACTTATTAACTAAAATTTAGCTTATATGCAATGCAAAGATTAAAAAAATATAACTTAATTTCTAGAACGAAAATAACCAGAGTTAAAATAAATCATAAATATATTTTTGCATTTGTTTCCTATTATTATGTATGTGTTAAATAAATTGCATTGAATGGACTATTTTCAGCACTGACATTATATATGAATCACGAAATAAAAGCAAATGAAATAGGGAATGTTCGTTATGAATTTTAAATCCATTAAAAGTAAAATAATGGAAACAGCCCATAGATCGATCATATTGATGCATTCAGGTAGTTTCCATTAAACGAAATACACGTTTGCATGAAACATCAAACAGAAGAAACAAAAGGAGAACGGACGCCTGTTACGTAATTAAAGTCCAATTATGTATCAGGTGGAAACAATTGTCACAAAATCAGTGCGCCGGAGTAGAAGGTTTTGTTTTTGTGTAGCTAATGGTATTCATGTATTCTTTACCTTCGGTCCTTGATTCAAGGTATACTTATTGGATTTTTTTATGTATTCCGTTTCTTTTTCAGGTCAAGACAAACATGCAAATATCCACTCTCGGCAATCCTTGATCCTTTTTTTTTTTTGCTTGTTTGCTGTATTTCCATTCGTTTTGCAGAGGCGCTCACTAACCACTCATTATCGTTCTTCTTTTCGACGCTTTCTTGACTGCTCATTTTGTTAATCAGTGATATATTTAATTGCATATTATTTCAAGCAATTCGAACATGCAATATTCGAATTGGATACATCCACTTAACGTATATGCTTTTCATGTACTTTGGATAATACATAAATGATAAAATATGTTACATTTAAACCTACGTACAAATATCCATACGAACGTACTATATTATTAATTGGAACAACCACTGGCTGTGCAAAGAACATTAATAATTTAATTATTTGTTTCTTTTCTATAAACCTTGTTAAGTAAAGCAAATATATATCAGTAAAATTAATTGAAATATAATATATAGTCCGTTTGAAACCTGATTACTGGAATTCACAGCATATGCCAGAATGTGACCAAAAGGCATACGTTTGTTTGAATGTTCAAGTCACTTGCAAACATTTTTTATTAAGTTTATTGTTTTATCTTTTGTTATAACTGACAACTTTAAAGTCTCAAATGAATTCGCTTTTTCAGAATGATATTTTTTTTGTTAGTTTACCTAAACAATTGATTATAGATTATTGTATGTCTTTTAAGAGTTATTACAACATTATGGTCTCGTTTATAGCGTTTTCGTTTATTAAATTACAAATGAATGTTAAGATATATAAGAAGAAATTAAGAGAAGGACTTTGCCAGGAAGATTATTACAATCAATATCGAGATTAGTATAGGCTAACTCTCAAAAACACCCTAATCACTTAGTCCCTTGAATAATATATTACCTGTAGGGTCTTTTTGAGGGTCATTTTCGTAAGAAGCACTTCGTTAATCTTCTGAAAATACTACTGTATCATTCATCCATTATTGATTATTACATAAACTTTATAAAAAGTTATTCAATATGTTATAAAATTAAGAAAAACATTTATTCAGTATATAAAAGCTTATAAACTCAACTAATAATTTTAAAATATATTTTTTGTATTTGTCCCAAATATAAATAGAGAATTATGTTTATTTAAGAACATCACAGATAGTAAGTAATGCAGAGAGTGAAACACAGGATAAATAGAGATTTTACAGTATAACCTGCATCCACAAAATATAATCATATTTAATAGAAATCGTGACGATATAACATTTTTATTATATTTAATTAATATCTGTTAATTGATATATTTATATTTTACTGAATTATTTGTATTGTGAATTATTTGTATAATGAAGATGGATGATGTTATTGAATTAGGTTGTTATATTTGATTGATTCTCATTTAATTTTAGTGCTAATTCACAAACACAATGGAACAATTACACAATCATTCGTTAGAATAAACACGGGTAAATTGATCGTGTTAGCGGTTATTACAGTAGAAGAAGTATACGCATTGCAGATCGAATGATACTCCTACCATAACAATATAAATTATAAATGGACACGGGTAAATATGGACCGACGTAATGCAAAGTAGACATCGATATTTCATTATTAATAGCTGGATTGGAAGATATAAATATGGTTGTGATGTTAGCTAACATAAGTACGAGCCCCGCTCAGTTTTATGTATGTTAATAAAAATCTTTTAACGACTTCCATTAAGGTAAGCCATTACCCGAATAAAAATGGGCTTGCTGCATATTCACCCATCCGCAGCACTTAGAAACATACCTTTAGATGGGCTGAATCTACGGGAGGGGAATATATAAAGAAGGGCATGCTCAATTCTATTTGCAAAAGAGAAAAGGCATAACGTACAAAAAAAACTATACGTGTGTTTATACACTCCATCATACGTCTATTTAACGTGCATATTCAGTTTTTCCCCAGGGATACGAACATTTAGATATTCAAATGTTTGCATGCTCGAAGCCCTTTTAATCATGCTTCCATCGGACCCACAACGGTTGTTAATAGTAAATTATTGTTGCTTTTGCATACGTTCTGCAATTCTCTCATATGATCCTCTGATATCGAATGGCTATAGTTCTTGTATTGTATTGACTGACAATGTGTCCATTTAGATAATTACCAATAACAATAAGTTTTATTGCTAAATCTACGTTAATGGACAGTTGATAATCCAAATTTCACTTAAAATTATAATATAGATACAATATTTATTATTAATAGATAAATTCTCAATTTATTTTATCTTAATATTCAAAGTTCAGTGAGTTAGTTATGAAGGATCAACTACATTGAAATACTAATTTATTTATAAAATATTGCTAAGAAAAAACATTTTTGGTCATATCCAAAACACCAATTACCACAAATGATGTGCTAACAAATGCACTTTTTTCGTACGATTTCTATATAAACCATTTATGTTTTTTTGAGATTACATTATATGTATATTCGCAAAAACGTACTTAATGTTTTTACAATCGTACACGTTATAAGTTGTCGGCGTTAATGATGATTTTCTTTTGAAGTGTTTTAAAAATAAATACACACCGTACAATGTATGTACGTGCACAGTGGTCGATTGGTCCTATTGACATCATTGTACGTCCGTACGCATATTGTACGTGTGATCGATCAAATAGCTTTAAATATATTTTTTATTAAATTATTTTGTATTCTTCATCATTTTATATATTTTCTACTCAATATCATATTTAAGTTTCTTTATATCACATTTATATATTTCCCATTCTCTTATATGTCTTAAAATATTAGAAAATAGTATGTTTCTCCAGAACTTACTATGGATGTTAGAAGTATAATTTTTATTTTAAAAATAAATTTAAAAAAATTAAATGAAACAAGTTTCTGAAAAAAGTATATTCAATTTGGTAATTATTTTAATTTGCCATTGCAATGATTCTTGCGTTTCAATAATACTTTAGTTTACAAAAACCTGGTTTAGCATATCTTCAATTAACCTATTAACTATGTTTTGTTTATTACAAATTGTCTAGAAAAGTAGCAGATTAATATATGAATTAGGTTAAAAGTGGAGTTATACATAAATGTGTTCCTAAATTGAGTTTTATTAATTTAATTATATAATTACTTTGTAATAATAAATACCTTGAAGTATACATTTTATAGTATAATTTATCATAAGAAAAGTTTAAAAAATGTTGCTGAGAACATCTAAGCTTCTCAATCTTAATTGATGGCGTTAAGTACATAATCCACTGCACGTTAGTTTTGTTGATGAAATCCAAATTAATGAGTTGATTTGAAGTTCCTTACTTAGATTATCTTAACTACTGTTGCCTGATCTATTTAATCACCCGAAATAATTCCGTTTCTCTAAAGATATAAGAATATTTTCTTGAATTCAAAGAGTTTCCAGAAAAATTGAAATCTTATTTTTCAAATAGCAAATCACAGTAGTATATTTCTTTGTAGATATATTTGGATTATTTTTCAATATATATCTTTTTAACAAACAGGTAAATTATTATCTTAATTTTTATACTATATCAAATTCATCAATTTCGAATCATATTACCAAAAAATATATTACATCGACAAAATTGTTTATTGTCAAATATAAAAAATATATTTAGAATAAAACATATTTGTTAGTAGACGTTTAGTATACAGGAATTAATAAATATTTATTTTATTTTTTATCAAGAATATCCATTTTGTGATAAATTGAATACTTTTCTATTCTAACTATACTTAAAAATCATATTTTTATGTGTATTATTTTCATGTTATTTTAAAATTATATATATTTTGATCAAAAGTTTTTTCTAACATAATCAATATAATTAATTATTGATAAGGCAATAAGCGGACTGTGAAAATACGATTTCAAATATTTACACGTAACATGGAGGAAATGGTATTTCTTATTTTTAGTATTTCCAATAATCCGAGAGAGGAAGTGCGAACAGGGTTGGAAACGATGTTATCACGTTATTCAATTTAAACGCAACACACATGAGTCGGGATTTCTTTCCTATATATTTATACTTATTTTCTTTTTTCTGTGCGGTTCTTTCCGGTTGAACCACATTCTGTCGGCAGTAAAAGGAAAAGCGAAAATAGAAATAATAATTTCGATTGTGGAAACAAATAATTGATAAGTCGCACGATGCTGAGGCGCATTTCTGGTTTGCATTTTTTACATGTTTCAAGGAAAAAGAAAACGTGTCCTGATGACCTAATTAAAATAAATCTCCCGCGGGGCGCGATCTATATAGACAAATTTAGATGTTTATTGCCTGCATGAATACCAAATTCACCGTTCGTGTTTGCAACCACTCAAATAGATTATCAATAATGTACCAACTTAACCATGGTAACTTACGGCGCCAATGACCAATGAGCGCAAGCACACACCATTACGCAAACCCACTTCGATATGTAAATTCTAGGTCATACGTAAACCAAACAAAATCCATATAGGGGAGTCTCACGGTTTAATGCCAATAATTGTGGTTATCGCATCCAATTCCAATTATAAATTTTATTTCATTTTTTAATGGAATTATTTCATAAAGTATCTATGAATATTATATTAAAGATAAATAATTTTTGTCACGGTGAGACCTTGAATAAATACTACTAGCATTTTTCAACTCGGGACAAGTAATATGATAGCGGTGGCAATGGAAATCCCGACAATCGAAATCTCGATATTCAAAATCCCGACAACCATAATCCCCTCAATATCAAAATTTCGACAACCATAATCCCGACAGTATCAAAATTCTCTAATTACGAAGTAATTTATTATTATAGAGTGGAAGTTGTAAAAAGAAGTAGGGCTTTGTTTATAATGATGATTAAGCGTATTCACGGGTCAAATCTTTGGTATTTGTTTATATGAACAAATATAATATAACAATAATTAAAACAATAACAATAATTAAATAGCCTTTTTGACAGATTATTAATTGTTACTATTTATTATTAATGACAATAAATAATAATTATTATTATGGTATCTGTTTTCATAACAAACTTAACAATAACAAATATTCTATAATAAAATTAGTTTATTTATTGTTATTATTTATTATTTCTTATTGTTAAGGCTAAAATTCGCTAAAATGTTCGGGATACTGATACTTTTGTGATTTCGAATGTCAGGAATTTGATATAAACCCATATTTTATTTAGGGCGTAACAAAATTGCGAACGACAAAAGCGCGCAATAACAAAAGCACGTCAAATTCGTGAATTTGTATGTATTTTTAAAATACAAACGCTACTCAGCTGTTAGTAACCTAACACTAGAGTGAATATTGAAATACCAATATCGACAAATTGTTTGAATTTATTTTGAAACTCGTCGAACCTAAGGTACTACAGTAAATATTGTGCGTGCATTTGAAGTAGTTGTCTTACTAAGCGCTTTTGTTACTGCGCGCTTATATTTTTATTATGTATATACCATTTTGATCTATGAATTCATTCGCATATAATGTAGAAACAACATTATCGATCGATATATTTCATTCACAATTATTATTAGCAGAAATTCCGTTTAGTCTTTAAAACTGATATCATCAGCTCTAACCTAAGAAAATTCCTACTAAAAGAGTCTTATTGTATTAATACGAGTCGCGATAATATAATACGTCCATCGTGCAACCAACAGATTATTGACCACTTTTCTTAAATGCTATGCAGATTAATTAGCTATAAATGCATCACACATTTGCGTTTGAATTTGGTTCACTGTAAATCATGCTTACATTTAATTAGTACGAATTAGGCTTAGGTGAAGAATTAAGGATTATTTGATAAAGTGAAAATAAAATATTATTATTCATTTGACATCAATTATTACTCTCATCTATAAAACATATTACTACACTACTAATATTAATACACTATTTGGATTGATTTATAAATAAAAGATCAAAAGTATATTTTATTTGTAGAATCCATGATTTTTGTTTTTTATATTAATTAAAACTACATAAATAAATAAATATATATTTTGTACAGAAATATTTTAAGTATTTTTTTAAAATCATAAGTAATTAAAAATATTTTAATTAAATTTAAATTATAAAATTTGTTAATCTCTTATACCAAAATTTAATGTATTTCAGACGTAGACAATATATATCCCACTAAATAAATAAATGGTTAATGCACTAATAATACAGAATGATTCTCATGTATTTTTTATGACAATTTATTTATGTTATTGAAATTATTTATATTTGTGAATTGATATTATTTTTTATATTTAATTAAGAGAAATTATTTCAATCAAAATCCGTTGTTGTATTGCTAAATTAAATAGGTAATTTACAAACTGAATTAGTATTGATCGCTAGGTGTAGGTATGGAATTGATACAATTTCTCTCCACTTGATTTAGTACATTCCATGTACGTGTCTCTCTCCCTCCAACTCTCCTCTGTCTACATGGGTCCATGTGTATTCCTGTTTAAATAGTGCCATATCAGTTTCCCTAATTAATTAACGCAATTATCTTACCACCTATTTCAACATCGTATGCAACCCATTGTTGAGAATGATTATCTGATTTTGCAGTTTTCAATTGTATTATTGACGATTTTAATTCTCAATTTGTACTATAATACATATTGTTATTTAATACATGTAAAATAATTCAATTACATGCATAAAAAATTAAGTAGAATGACTTAAAATGCTATATTTTTTTTGTTAAGAAATTAATGAATTATATAATGATTTGCATATATTAAAATTTTTCTAACTAAAGCATTTATTAAAAAAATAGAATTAAATAGCAATTAAAAGGCTCGTACTTCATAAGAAAAGCAAACAATAATTGCTTCAATTATCGAAACTACTATCAGCTTAAAAAAGAGATTTTAAATTAATATTTACTTTTAAATAAATTACCATTTATTGATATAATCTTATGTTAGATCAGTGGTTAATCAAGTGTTGGTATGGGCTCAAAACATTTATATAATAATTCATTAAAACTCTTTCTGAAATTTAATAAAAATCTATAGGTAACTTAATTTTAGTGTGTTTTCTTGTAAAGAGAAATCAATATTTCGATTTCAAAATTTCACAGTAAAATGAATCCATGTTATTTAAAACTCAAGACTTATTAGATACTATAAATTTTTGATAGATGCTCTTAACAATGCAACAAGAATTGTTATCTCAATTTTCTACCTTACTAATCGAGACTCAGTATAAGTCAGTTATTATATTGTCTGTATTCTCCGTAGGTACAAACTAGTACCTTATTTTCTTTTAATATTTGTAT
This sequence comes from Nicrophorus vespilloides, assembly GCF_001412225.1. Lineage (NCBI taxonomy): Eukaryota > Metazoa > Arthropoda > Insecta > Coleoptera > Silphidae > Nicrophorus > Nicrophorus vespilloides. The sequence continues at coordinate 6,482 of NW_017098596.1, read as the reverse complement.
CTAATTATACTTTTATTACTTATATTTGTAATTATTATATTGACATTTTGTATTTCCAGGCCAATCTTATTTTTTAGTGAAAAATTATAGTACTTGTTCTAACTCAGCGTTTTTTTTTATTAGCGTACTTCTAGACATTTCATATTTCTAGAAATTATTAAGTAAACGTGAAGTTAGTTTTATAACTTTATATTAATAATATTTTTTTCCACTATAATAATTAACTTTTTACTATACCCCTAAACAACCCGGGTTGGGAATCGCTGTTCTAACTATAGAATTAGGTCTAAAGTAATATCTTTGATTTAGTTTTTCGAGTTTAAATATACACTAATAAATTTAATTGAATGTTAATGGAATATTGTAGTATAGAAAATGATAAAGTTTATTTATTAATATTAATTTTATATTGGATCCTTTATTATGCGTCACATGAGGTATATATCCGTCAGACAGACGTACAATTACACGCTGAATTAACATATGTATATAGGAGTTGATATACATGACACATTTATTTTTATTGTCACGCACGTTGTGGATGCATCATTCGTTATAATATATCAATGTAATATATGTTGTTTCGAACTTATACATAATTTATTTTTATAGGATCATTTGTTTGGAATACTTGCATTATTGAAGAATACCTTCCTTCCAAAAATCCATTTGGGAATATTACTAGAAACTGTACAAATATTTGATGAACAATATTATCTAACGTATATTGTAATTGAATTGTAATATTCTAGAGTTATTTACACAGTAAGTATGTAATATCTCAAATATTCTGTTTTCAGTATAAACGTTCAGATGACAATAGTTTCCATAATACTGAACGGCAATTACAATGTACGCCATAATTAATATTAGGCTAGCGAATTGAATAAGCGTTGAAACGTGTCATATTCTATTTTGGAGCTGGTATGTTTAGTTAAGGGAGGTTCTGTTGGGCAACATTAAATTAGCCCCAATGCATGGGGTAGGAGGGAAGTGTGCGGCTGTGGCGTTCGGTTTGCCAACAGCAACTGAAACGGAGGAGGATCGAACGAGGCAAAACACTAGCCAGTTGTGATGGTTGGGGTGGTTCCATGTATTTTGGGTGAGTGGAACTAAACTGCCCCTCTTCTAATCAGGGAATGCACATAAACGATGTCACTTCTGTTTAGAGCTTCCTGGCATTCCAGTTTCCCATTACGTAAACGGAAACCGGGCGCATTTAAAGAAGCGGATCCAATTCACTTCGATTCTCTGCTTGCATCTCGCAACCAACGCAACTAACAATAACTGCAACGCTAATGCATGGGATAATATGACTTCGATTGCGATCGATGAAAATCGATTACAACTGTTATTTTAATGGATTTCGATCACATGTAATATGATACTAACTGAACACTTGTAAAAGCAAATTTAAACCTTAGATTTGAACACATCTTATTAAAAAAAATCTCTTTATTACTTATTGCTGCCGTTGGATGTAAAGTATTGGTTAGAAAAATTTTAAATAAAAATATGTAAATAATATAAATATATAAGTCACAAAAACTAAACAGAAAAATCATATTTAAAAGAAAATAATAAATAATACAACATTATTGAAAGAAAATGTTGTAAAATTACAAGGTATTTCAGCCTATAAAATATATTTTTATTGTATATTTATAAATAAATATTTATTACATATAATGTTATTATGACATTCCATTATCACAAATAAAAAAAATATATAGCCTATATATATTTTATATCTGTCTAAAAGATCTAAAGATTTTCATAAAAAAAAATATTTGATGGAATATTTTTTATATTTATTAGTTTCTTTGAATAAATTGTATTAGAAGATGTTTGATGGTTCTCAATTAATATTGTTTTTATTACAAATAATAGTTAAAAGAATTGGATCTTAAAAGCATTGAATAAAAATACAGTCGATTTTGCTTAATTGGGACACCTGTTAATTGGGACAGCCGTTTATTAGGGACAAATCCTAAATAACGGAAACAAAACTATGGAAATTACACAAATTTAATCCGCTTTTCGGGACAATATTCCGTTTAATCGGGACAGTAATAGTGTGTGAATACAAACGTATGCGGCGCAGGTGGTGTGTCGATGCTGTGCTTGAGCCGGATCCACCACATCCATACATGGACCGCGCCTGGAACATACATATTTATATTATTTATATCATTTTCTATTATGTAGTACGTACACAATTTTTAAAATATATGTGCATACGTATAGTTTTGTGACTTGTTCTATTTTGGGCAATTTATCAAGTAAAATATTAAAAACACTAATCCTATAATTTTTGTGGAACTTCGGATAATTGAGCCAACCGTTTAATTTGGACAAAATGTAATAATCCCCATGTATCCCGATTAAGCGGAATCGACTTTATTGTATCTATCTTACTATAGAATTTACATAATAACACAAAAGTGATTACCATACTTAACTATTAATTTTATGTTATAAAGTATACTACTGTCGATATTACATACATTTTTTGTCGATTATAAACAAACAATAATTAACTATTAGAAAGGTTATTTTTTTGCGCATTATACCACCCCCAGTTGACAAAATATTTAAATATTTGGTGGATGCGCCTGGCGAAATATTAATTTTTGTTGAGAACTTAATACATTTGATCATGTAGGGCTGAAAAACCATCGCCATTATGTAAATATAATTGTTCATATAATAAACTATTGTTATCAGATTTTTTATTTGAAAATTAATTTCATATTCATTTGCAATAATTTCTAAAATGTTGTTGCAATTAGAAATATTTGTTTAAATGGACAAAAAACTATATATTTTATTTGTTAATCACTGATTTATAATAATATTTAATGATAAAGTACATAAACAAATTATAAAATAAAACGTATGGTTAATAGTACTTTGCAGCAGTTGAATTTTATTTTTATTATTGTATTGATTTTTTTTGTTTTGTAATTAATTGTTCCAATAAATATTATTATTAAATAATATTGCCTAAAATTACGACAAATTGATAAATCTTTAAAGTGTTATTATGATTACTCGCAGCTTCATATACTGTTTTCATTCTCGAGGATCTTATATAATTATAATCTGTCAATTATTTTGTCACCGGTTGTTTCGAATTAACACGTCGTGTTTGGTATTATTTCGAAGCTACCCAGACTAACTGCAATATTTGTGGAGATATCATGATTGCTCGAATAATAATGATAGAGAGTTCAAATACAAACGATAATGACACTTTAAACTCATTGATGGAGTCAGATCCGCATAGTCAGCAATCCGGTTTCATTAAATGAGGTACAATGATAGTTTAAAAAGTTCCAAAATAATGATAGTGAGTTTAAATACAAAACAAATATGTTCCATTTGAAAGAGGTTATTACTTACTTACTTACACTTTTAGGAATCTTTAATTATGTATTACTAAAACCTGGACAGACTTACCCAATTAGTAAGATTAAAAGCGAAACGATCCGTTTTAGTAAACAATAAAAAATTATATAGCATAATAATACAAGACCACGCGAAGGAAGAATTACGCAGGACAAAATAGCTAGATTGAGAAGTTATGCAACATCTACAATATTCACCCAATATTGCACCATTCGTTTTGTGAAAAAAAATACAAGTGTTGATCAAGTTTGAAAGGACCTGCAGATATATATATATAGCTAAAAAATACAAGAATTTTACGAAACACTTATTTAAAAATGCCTATTATGTGGAGGAAAATCATAGATTATAAATAAATTATAGTTAAGAGAATAAAATTGTACAGTTTTTGTTTAAATATCTTTTTATCACATTGAAAAAATGTCATTTCTTTTTCCTTTACATTCTATTTCAAATCCAGAAGACTATATTTTAACGATTTCGGTATTCTAAACAGTTGTGTATCACAAAAGTGTATTCCTTTCATGTTTTTGAATTCCGTTGTAAGAAAATGCGAAATATTTTTTTTAGCTGACAAAACTCGCTTTACCTAAGTGCTCATCGTCTTTTGGTCCGCTAAACAGTAACCTATGTAAGAAATTCCTAAAACAGGATTCCGGGAAATTTATAAACACTTTCGGATTAACGTCTTTGATGCACTTCAAAAGTCTTTGTGTCGTGGTAAAATGTTAAGTGCGACGAATAAAATTGCAGCAAGAAAAGTGTAACAGGTTAAATTCATATATTATGGACCTACATTTAAATGTAGGAATGAAATATTTGTATTAAAACTATTTTTTATAATACAGTGAATGTTGTTTTTCGAATTATTCAGTTTTTGAAAAATTTAGCTCTCAAAAAAATTGTAAGATAAATACGAGATAGCATGTTCGAAAACCAAATTTCCACTTGAATTATTAATATTATACAATGTAAATTACAAGAAAATATCCTCGACGAAAAGATTTATTGTCAATTTTAAGAGTCATTTTTTATTTGTTTATGTGACTGTTATAATAAATATTATTTATTATATTACAATATTAATTAAATAAATTAATTTTATATATTAGTTAAATAAAATATCAGTATTTTATCAAAATATATCTCAAATATGAAATGGTGTTTGTTCAATATCTGCATAAGAATTTTATAGAATATAAACAAATATATACAGTATAACCCCAGACAAAGTAATTCATACGACACCAAAAACAAAACTGTTGAACATTACTTTCCGAACAACCCAGAATATACGAATATATAATAATTTATGAGGTTCATTACATCTGAAAACTTAAATATTGATATTTGTTACAAAACTATCATGCAAATTTATGATTTTCGTCTACGGATCAATATAGTAATTTATTTTTAATTAATATATCTCTGATTTTCTAATTGTGAAAGACACAATTCGTACAAATGTTCTTTGTCATAAAAAGTAAAAAAAAATATTTTTTGCTTTAATTTTGTTTAAAATATAATTACGAGTGCAATTTTTACGATCAAATATTTCTTTGGACAAATTTTTGCTAAAAGTATATTGTAAACATATGCATACATGTACTTTTCTAAATAATACACAAATATTCATGCGCATGTCCTTATTACCCTTCAAGAATTTATTTTTTCGCCGATCACTGATATAAATAATATTATTATTATTAATATTCATACATATAATTTTAATTAATAAACGTCCAAGAATTTACTTTAATCAGAATTCACGAACATCATTTTAAAAAAGTAATTCGTCGACAGAGGTCATTTATCTTTGACATGTCGCATTAAAAAGTACATTTGATAGTTGATGAAAATATTCTATTAACGCCACTCCTTTTTTGTAATCTATTCACGTTGATGCTACGTGTTCGAGTTACATCGAACCGAACAAAAAGTTAAATTTTTAAATTGGTGAAACAATAAATCCGCATTTTTTTTGCCGTGTCAAACTATTACAAACAAACATCGGATTTAAAATGCAAATAGGCAAACACGACGTCCTGGACACAAAAGACCCAATTACCTAAACCGAAGCAAATACACAAACAGTGACAAATACGCAAATTGAAACATGGCCGTGGTAGTACAAGCTTCGTCTCTTTTTCTGTGTATTCTGTTCGAGTTCGAATACAAACGCGAACTCGCGAAAAAAAAGCACGTCAGGTAATACCAAGCATACAAAATATACATATATAGGGTTTCAATCAAAGAAACATTTCAAGTGAGAATTATGTAAACATGTTCGAGCGTTGCGGGTCAAGCTCTAACAATGAAACAAACGTAAAATCAACGAGAACCGCGGTGCACTATTTTTTTTATATTGTTCTGTCTTGCACAAACGAAATTAATTTAAATGCGAATGCAGTGGACAATATATGCAGCCACATTAAAGCAAATGATGTAATTTGTGCAAATTATTTCAGGTGAAAATTTTCACAATTTTAATGAGACAATTTCTGTCCAATTTTAATGATCTTTAATTAAACATTTATATGATTCTATTACAGCTATACCTTGCAAAGTTCGGCTTCGATCAGTCTGGATTTACTATAGTCCGATTTGAAAGTTTCAAAACTATCGAATTTTAATTCAGTAAAAAAAAAAATAAAAAAAAAAAAAATATGTATAGTCCTCGATTAATCCGTTTTAAACTGTCCGGGATATTGTCATCAAGCAAATTATAATTATATTCAATAAAATTGAAATATATATTTCTTACTAGTGTTGTGTCCAACCATTATTATTGTAATTGTTATTATTAGTAACAACATTACTTTTCTTAATGAATACTTTGTTGTGTCCAACCATTATTATTGTAATTGTTATTATTATATAGTGTATTAACGAACTAGAGACATCCAAGCGTCTCTTAGTCGCATTATTATATAAACATTAGCATAAAGGAATCTCTACCGTGATTCCAGTTCGATACACTTTAATATAAACAAAGGTGACATTCCCATCGATACTCCTATACCTTTATACCGAATTCAAGTCCTTATTATAAACACATAAAGATCGTTACA